>NC_143410.1:6300603-6602844 GCF_059467195.1 Physcomitrium patens
TTAGTAAAGCTTTTTTAAAGCATTAGTCACCATATTTTTAGTTGGATAGAATAGTACATGAATATTTTCATCTTCAATCTTTTATATAAAATATTGATATTTTATATCAATATATTTTGATTGATCATGATGGCATGGATTTTTAGATAAAGAAATTAGAAGTTGATTATCATATTATAAAAGTAAGGTATTCAATTAACGATAATCTATATCTTTCATTTATTATTTAATTTAAATAGTTTGTTTTGTGGTTGAAGCTAAAACTATATATTTTTAACCATCACTCCGATCTTGAATTTCATATTGATAATCAATAGAACTTTTTTTACTTTGATAATTAATTCTATAATTTAAAATGTCTTTAAGATATCTCATTATACATTCTACAATGAATAAATATATTTAATTAGGATTTGCCATAAACTTGGTAATTTAGCCAACAACAAAAATAATATTAAATATAATATGAGCCATGGCATATATTAAGCACCTTATAACCATTGAATATAGAACATCCTTCATCGTTTCTTTGTCCTTAAGATCTATTGGATTCATATCTTTAATTAATCTTAATTCAACTTTAAAAAAGTTTAAAACAAGTTTAAAATCATACATATTAAATCTTATTATTATTTTAGTTATATACTTAATTTGTGATAAAATAATATATTTTTAAATTTTATTGCATTCAATAATAATATCTAAAAACTTATTTCTACATTTAATGAGGTATTTGCTGCTTATTTCAAAATTACTTTTTAAAAGCTTTTAGTAGTATTTAAAAATTAAATATCATTATTAATAATAATAGAATTGTCTAAATATAATACTAAGATGACAAATCTTTGATGTATTAATTCAAAAAATAAATATATATTAGAATCTACTTTACGATAAAAAAAATAATTTTCAATGAAATAATTTCATTAATATATATATATATATATATATATATATATATATATATTCAAATTTAAGAATTTAGATAGAAGTAATTAGAAGTAAATAAATTTGATAATATCTTATAAATAGTTTTTTAGAAGCTTCATAGATAGGGATGTGACTTTATACATATTTGTAGATGATTAGTAGGTTGAAAATTTGGCCAATAAGTTGGTCGCATATCATACATGTTGGTGATTTGGAATATAATTTGGCTATATAATATATATGTAGAAAACTTGTCTTACAAGTTAAAAATGTATTCTTTAAGTTGGATACATGTCAAAGGTCTTATAGAATGTTACTATATAATTTTAAATTAGATAGTATATATAGAAATAAGAGTGAAACTTTTTTTATTCTTCTCAATGCCTTTCTTGATTTTAGTCTTATTTCAAGAGTCTCTAATCTTTTTGCCTTTAGAAATAGCTATTCTAGTCTTAATATTATACCATCTTTCAATGAATATCTACTCTTTTTGAATACCATTAGAAAGTATTGACATTTTTATTGTTTGTGATTCATGTACTTGATAGTTTGATAAGAATCCTAATAAACTATTCTTATTTTGTTTTAGGAGTGAGTGAATCATTTTTCTTTTTTTTTATTGCGTTATGAAGTTTGCCGACTATCTACCTTTAAACTAACATTCTTTTGACATTGATTTTTTTTCTTTTAAAAGATTGTACTACCATTCTTTGTTGAAATTTTCATCTGATATTAAAGTTTTTTTAATGACCCCTATCTAATTTTACTTGTAGATTTGTAAAATTTTTCTATTATAGATATGGAAGAAAAAATTATATATATAATATTTGATAAAATTGAAAATAAATTTGCAACTATTGTAAATCTTTACAAGCTTATCAATACTTTTAAGGTGGAACTCTCACATATTATCAACATCTACAATAAAGATATTATTTCTATACTTATAGAAGAAATCAATAATGAAGTTTACTTTCTGTACCAAAAAATTGTGAAATTGAGAAAACTAAGAAGATCAACTTTACAATTAAATCTATGAAGTTATGCTATTATAAATATAAAAGAAGGAAGGATTAGTGTGTTAGAGAAGTTTCATGGAAAAAGATCAAAATTTTGAAGATATTTACAATAAGTCAAGTTTAATCTATGGTTGCATCTTTTCTAATATTTCAATAGATTTATATAAGTTGGATTCATATGTGCACTCTTATCTAGAAGTGGTCTCTTTTAATTTGCACCTTTGATAGAAAAAAATTCTTGACTCATATAGGAACTTAATTTATTCTTGGAAGTATTTACACCCACATTTGAAAAAAGAGATTGAGAAGATAACAAAGACAAAACTTATATCTTTATAACAAGAATCACAATTAGCTACTATATATGTTGTTGAACTCTAATACTTTTAGTAAGGTAATTTTATCAAAGATAATATTTTGACTTATAAAATATTTTCTTGTATTTATATTATATTATAGATAATCATTTTTTTTCATAAGTCACCATAATCAACCAAAATGCATTTATTATCTTTTATATCAAGCTTATATAAGTATTCATTAAATATATATATATATATATATATATATATATATATATATATATATATATATTATATATCCAAATATTTTCAAATTATTTAAATGAGATATTTTACTACACCATAATATCAAAAGATTCATTAAAGCTCTTAATTCCTTTAAAAAGATTTTATTTTATATACATCAAGTCTAGACAATAACATTTGCCAAAACAAATTGAGTAATTTAAATATGTGTAACATACATCTAGTGGATTGTAGCAAATTTCTTTTCTTTTGCTTGCTAACATAATTTTAGTCAAGTATATAGAAGATAGTAAATTGATGTATTATTCCATGTTAACCACAAAAATTATTGAATTCTTTTGATATATATTCTTTATTATTGTCAAAGCATAAAGACTAAATTTTATGATTTTTTTGATTCTTGGCACAAGCTTTATAAGTTTGAAATGTTTGAAAATACCTTAGATTTATGTTTTAAGAAATATATTGCTATAAATCTTAAATAATCATTAATACAAATGAAAAAATAAATAAAGTTTTTAATAGATAGTTTACATACGACCACAAACATTGATGTAGATCAATTCAAATGATTTAGAAGCATGTAGAGTTTTATCTTTACAAAAAGAATTTTTATGTTGTTTTATAGCTAAACTACTTTTATGTTAAAAAATATGTGATATATTTATCAAAATATTTGTATTAAACTTACACATTTCTATTAATGTATGCTGATTGATATGTCCTAAACAATGATGCTATATAATAGTTTTTTTTTGTAGATAATTTACTTATTATAAGTGAATTTGTTTGTTTAAAGTTAAGAGTTTTAACTTCTAATAGGTAGAAATTTCTAACTTGATTAATTCTTATTACAAGTGCTTTTTTAGCTTTAAAATATGTTTTAATATTAAAACAATTATAAAAGAGCTCCATGCTTTTACATTGTATTAAGGCTAAATATAAAGACAACAAAATTCTAGCTAAAATTTGTAGATGTAAAGTTTCTTATAAATTTATAATTTCACTACTTTTAATTTAATTTGCACCATATCTTTGCCAATAGCTTTATGCTCTTTTATCATCTTCTATGTATATATTTAAGGGAAGATTTAAAATTTAATATGATATGAGCCATTCCTTAATTGATATCATATGACTTATTATTTTTATATTCAAATACCAAATAGGTAAATTTATAGGTTCATTGTTATTAATAAAAATAAATAAATGAAGCATAGCTATTTTTTTTTGATTTAAAATTAGTTTCGAATTGAAATAATTTCTTTTTTGTAGTGACTTGTGTTGTAAGATCAATTTATTTATATGTGGACTCTAATCTATTCTTTATTTCTTTAGAAGTTTTAGAAGATTTTATCAAATTGACTTGTTTATAACTGCAATGTAAGAAGATATTTGCTCTTACTTTTGCATCTTTAATTTTCCATTCTTTTTGTACAAAATTATTTGAAAAATCAAGATCAAGTTTTGTTGCATTCACAACAAAAAAAGATCATTTAAAACAAGAATCAAATCCATTTAACACTCCATAAATTGTAATTGGTAGATGATAATTTTTCTACCAAATATGTTTTATGAATTGAATTTGAAGAAGCAATAATTGATTAATTTTTTGTTGGAAAAATAATCAATATATAATATGAATGTTTATTTTTTATTTTAATTATTATAATATAAGATCATATTTGATGCTTTAATACCATGTTAATAGAAAGAAAAAGAAAAAAAAAACATAATAATAATTATATTTTTATTGATACTTATAAAGTGTATATTAAAGAGATTGATGTCAACCTAAATAATAAAGAGATATAAATATGAAAAGACATGATCTATATATCTCAATCTAATGGTTACTTTCTAATACAATCTTGAATTGGTGAAATTTAAGAGCTCATGCCAATATATTGTAATTATTTTAGATTTATTTTATAATTAGCTATTATAAAAGTATATTATAATATCAACATGAAAGCTTGAAAATTATTTTTAAAGAAAAATTATATTATATTAGATATATACAAAGTCTAGTAATAATATAGTTAGTTATCGAATTTTCTTTCTAAAAATATTCATAAAAAAGACTTAATTTTTTATTTATTATTATTATTTTTATCTTATCTCAATATTAATTAGAAATAAATCATCATATTCATAAAAATATAAATCTTTGAGATACATAAGTAAGAATTAAGAAGAATAAGAAAAATTTAAAATAAGAAGCTTTAATAATTTATCATAATTTATCATAATTTATCATTTGAATAGATTTGAAAAAAATATATAATAACATATAAATTAAATAATTATTAATTTATTTATTAAAATAAAATAAATAATACATAAAATACATGATTTAATTATAGTAATGATGCTTTATATTATCTTTGATTATAAATTTTAAGAGTATTAAAAAAATCATAAAAAGAGGTTTAAAAGAATAATAGCAATTTGGATGAACAATAAGAGGGGGGCCATGCAGAAAAAATTAGAATTTGTTCTACTAATATATGACCATTGTAGGAGCTAAGACTATCCATTAGTTACATTAGATTTGAACTTAGATAACTTATCAATCTTTGATTTTAGGAAGCTATTGTCAATCAATTATCACATTAACAAGATTGTCATTGATTCAGAACTATTACATGATTTTAATAAAGTATAGTTACTAATTAGTGTGTTAAAAGAACTTTGGACCTATTTGATATCCTTTTTTAGTGCTAATCCTCATCTAAACTAATTTAGTTTTGACATCTTCATTTTTCCAAATTATAATTATATTATTCAAAGACATTATTTCTTGTTCTACTATATGAAATTTTTAACAAAAAAAATATTTCAATATGATTTATTCTTTGTCTTTAATAGTATTTAGTGTTATTAATTCAACAAAAAAAATCCCCTTAGATACTATTCTTTTAAAAATGTACATGAATTGAGTCATAATTACATTATCAACTAGTAGCACCACTACCTACTAACTTCTATTCTTGAACTTTGTTTAAGATTCTAAAACATTCGAGTCAACTTGTCTCAATTTTTCACAAGTAATAGATGACAAATCCATGGAACTCAAACTATCTATCTAAATCAACTCACAACTCATACCAACTCCTCAAAACTTTGACGCCAAATTACACACGATGCCTCAACATAAAATCGTAAATGACATTAATGTAATGGCTAATCAACTACTCGGCTGCCAATTTCCTTCGAAAGCTCGAGAGGCAGACAAAGGAGGCGAAAAATGCAGGATGAGTGCTCGGAAAGGAAGAAGTTGGGCGACACAGATGCGGAGAGAAAAGGAGAAGACACGTCGCGAAAGCTGCGTCACACGAGCGACGTCAGCGAGCAAAGTGAGTAGGTGCCCGCGACGGACACGGCAGCCCCAACGGAGCAGGAGGGAGCAGCGCCTTCGCAGCGGAGCACAGCGCCGGGGACCAAGCGCACCCACCAGTGTCACCCCTCGCAACACGACATACAACCAAGAACAGCACACCAGGAGTAGGTGAATCGATGGCCCCGCAACACGACACAACCAGGAGCGGGAGCAGCAGGAGTAGGTGAATAGCCCCTTGGCGCCCCGTCTGATGTCAAGGTTGCGGGGAGCGTGATTCGGTGAGTGGGTGGTGGTGGTGGTAGTGGTCGTGTTAGCGGTGTTTTTCTTCTTCAGGGTTGGTGCATGCTGGAGTTTTTGAGGTTGGATTGAGCGGTGGTGAGTAGTGTGGAGAGAAAGTCGCTTTTTTGGGCGTTATTTCTGGTCTGAATTCAGGACTGGTTTGGGTCGGGCGCTTCTCTCCTGCTGTTCTCAGGCGACTGGCGTGATTGCATAGTGTCGTGAACAGTACTTTTCGTCCGTTTCTGCTGAGAGGTATGAATTGCGTTCCGGGTATTTGATCGGTTCAGGGAGAGCAATATTTACTTTGTTGATTCTGGCGAAAGCTGGGCTGGATGGCACTGTGATTGGATTTCAGGATGGATTCAAGAGAATGTAGTCGTAGAAATTGTGTAGTTGAATTGTGTGGCAGTGTAATCAATGTACCAGGACGGTTTGAGGTTATTCGACTGGTTTCTTGAGGTCGGAATGTTGAGAATGAGCTCGTTTCGGTTTGGTTACAGCGTAGATAGTGTTCGAATTGTGTCATAAGCTGTTATTTTCTGAAAGTATTAGGTCGCGTGGCTGGAAAAACAGTCTAAAATAATGGTTGATATTAGTTCAAGAAGTTTCAGGGCGTGTGAGTGAATGTGCACTGTTTCTTGCCTACTTCAAAGTGGTGAGGTTCTTGAAGGCCACATTGCAAGATCATGACTTTACCTTCGGTATGGGCTCTGAAATGCAACGTTAGTTCCCAGAACTTTTGCAGCTGAAAGTTACAACATTGCAAGTGTGATGACAGGGCGCAATCACGGCAGCTGGATTGTGCTCAAAATTTTAAATATAAATTTATCTTTCAGGGTCTGAATCAGACACATATGACGGGGGTGGTTCTAGCAATTGGAGCGGCAAATAGTATTTGCCAGAACCAGCTCGTACTGGGTCATTGGTGTACCCCGTCACGATTCCAGTGGCGGCTTGAAACAAGAAGCCGCGTGTGCAGGCTCTCTTCTTGAGGGAGCTTGTTCGACATGGGCAAAATAGTACCCTTCAATGGTGTACGAGAGGACCTCAGAGGACGCCTTGCCTGCTATAAGGATGACTGGACTGGTGGCTTCAATTCTACGTACAGGTGCTTGTTTGATGATCAATAGGTTAGGGTCAATCAGGGTGTTGCAAAATTCACTTCATTTAAACTCAAATCAATAAGTGGGGTGTTCCACTTCAAGCCTTCGTCTACAATTTCATTCATCGGTAGTTTTGACGTGTTAATTCCTTGGGGCCTGTCAGGATTCTTGCTGCCACAGCATACATATTTTTCGCTTCGGCCTTACCGGTGATTGCCTTTGGAGAGCAGCTCGGCAGGGATACGGGTGAGCGTGTGATTCTTTATGTAGTTATTTATTATTAAACTTTGTTTAGTCTATGACAGTGTTTTACCCAGGGTCTATGTTTTTTCAGGAGAAGGTGTTCTCGTGTCCTAGGCACTACTCCTGTACTGAGAATTTTACTCTGTAACTGTAGAGGGGGTTATTACGGCTGTACAAACCTTATCATCAACAACGATTTGTGGCATAATTCAGGCCATTGTTGGCGGCCAACCACTTCTTATTGTTGGAGTATCGGAGCCAACCTCTTTGGTATACACATTCATGTATGATTTTGCGAAGAACAGGCCTGAAATTGGCGCTCGATTTTTCTTGGGCTGGGCGGCTTGGTACGCTTCTCTGAACTGCTCCCAGATTCTCTCTGCTCTTCTACTCGAGTGTTATAAGCCTGTGCATTTGGTATACCCATTGTTCTTACATCTTAAGTTGCGTTTCCAGGGTCTGTGTATGGTCGGCCTTTATGCTGGCCGCTCTCGCTATCCTTGGAGCATGTAATTTCATCAACAGATTCACCAGGGTTGCTGGGGAGCTTTTTGGGTTGCTTATTGCTGTGCTCTTTGTGCAGCAGGCTGTGAAGGTTTTTGTTCTTCATCTAGTCAAGAGCATCGTTTGATAGTGACTTTTTGTATCAGACTCGTCGTCCTTGTTGGGAAGAGGTCATTGTTATTCGTTTCTTAAATCACATTTTAACGACTTGATCGAGCAAACTTGATTCGTTCGGGACGTTCTTCTTTACTGGTTGTCAGCAATTTTATAATGTGCTGGTTAGTTTTGGTAACGATCATTCAGTTGCGTCTTTTCAGGGAGCGGTGAACGAATTTCGTATTTCCAAGTTCGTGAATGCAACTGAGGAGCAATTCCAGTCTTCGTGGCGCTTTGGCAATGGCATGTTTGGGTTGATCCTTACCTTTGGGCTTCTTTGGACGGCCATAAAAAGTAGGAATGCAAGGTCCTGGAATTTTGGCCCAGGTGAATCATTATTTCCATAACTTCAGCAATTTTTTCATGTCAATCTCTTGCAATGCTAACAGTAAATGTTCGTTCGTTATCTGTTTATAATAATGATTTCTGAGGATATGTTAAGATCACAGCTGTATTCGACAGAAGTTATAGTTTCGGGTTTTTTTGTGTGACCTCCACCAGGCTTCTTCAGAAGATTTATTGCAAATTATGGAGTTCCAATCCTGGTGATTGTATGGAGTGCCGTCTCGTATGCACGAGTAGGATCTGTTCCAGCAGGTATTCCAAGGCGTTTGACCAGCCCAAATCCATGGAAGTCACCAATAGCAACAACGCACTGGGATGTGGTTGCGGTAAGAACAGTTTGATTTTGGTGTATATTCGATCAAGTTTGACTCATGATTCATGAATCCGTGTCGTGTCTTTTACTTCTCTATTGCTGCCGTTCGTGCTTGAACTCCCCTTTTATTATTTCTTCTTTGTAAATTTTTTATGATTTTTTTCTTTTGTAAAACATGCGTCTTGAGGTATTTGCATCCGACTTATAACTGTATGATGCGTCTGTTGAAACGAATGGTTGTATGTAAACTTGTCGCATTTCAGGACATGAACGATATTCCAGGAGTTTATATTGCGGCAGCCATTGTACCGGCCTTGATGATTGTCATTCTCTATTATTTCGATCATTGTGTGTCCGCTCAGCTGGCTCAACAACCCGAGTTTAATTTACGAAAACCATTTTCCTATCATTACGATCTGCTACTCCTAGGGTTCACGGTAAAGTTCTCTCAGGGGTGTCGTGAATACTTACTTTTTTTTACTGGGTAATAAATTTTGAGGTTGATTCGAATGAAGAAGATATACTTTTCTGAGGAACTTAAAAACCTACATGGTTGTTTGTAGATACTGAAGCTTCTCAATCTGGTTGTCAGTTATCAATGTCAATGATCTTTCATGAACTTTTAGGTACTTTTGTGCGGATTGCTGGGTCTGCCACCATCTCATGGAGTTCTTCCTCAATCGCCCATGCATACTCGTGCGCTTGCTTCGTTGAAGAAAGAGGTGAGGCTTCAGTCTGGCGTTTTTTCTCTCCGATTATTCAAGGGCTGTATTAAGTTATTGAAGACCTTATCTGGAAAACAAATTGTAGTACAATAATATTCTACAGCATTTGTATTTTATATTATGTCTATTGCAGTATTTGAGTTTCAGTTGGTAGTTTTAGTGTATGTATATATATATATATATATACACACACACACACAATATGTATGTATTTATGCATGTAGTGATAAATATTTACGCGCACCTTTTTTTCTTCAGCTCGTCCGCAGCAAGCTAATAAAACGAGCAAAAATAAGTCTAGCACATAATCCATCGGGAGAAAAGCTTCAGGATGACTTGCACGATGGATATAGACAAACTGAGACGCCACTTTCATCTCCATGTGCTCCTCGGGTATGTGTTGTACATGTGAATACGCTTCATTGCGAAGAACATTCTAGCAGTAGATTTGTGATTCTCTTCTGTCATGGCAGGCCACGAAAGAGCTTCACATCAACATAACTTCCAGTGATCCTGGGAGCCCCATGAACAAGGTGAACTTTGACCCCGAAAAGGATGTTGATCCCCTTCTTCCTGTCGAAGTAAAAGAGCAACGGCTAAGCAACTTGTTGCAATCGCTGTTGGTTGCCGCATGCATTGGTGCGATGCCTGCGTTGAAGAAGATCCCGTCCTCAGTGTTGTGGGGCTACTTTGCTTACATGGCCATTGAAAGTCTTCCAGGAAACCAGTTCTGGGGAAGAATTTGTCTACTCTTCAGCTCCTCCGCTAAGCGGTATAAGTAAGTGATTCAACAGATGAAAGTTAAAAGTGATAGACAAATAAAATTAAAGTATTAATATGATGTGTTGGGTAGTGTCTCTAGCTCTGATGGGTCCGCCTCTGTGATGATGTCCTGAATACGTTGTTGATGTGTTACTCAGGGCTTTGGAGACTACTCATCCAATGTTTATGCATACGGTGCCTTTCAAAGTGACAGCTACCTTCACGATTTTCCAACTAGTTTATATGATATGCTGCTACGGCATCACATGGATTCCAATCGGTGGAGTTCTGTTTCCAGTCCTGATCATGCTTCTGATCCCTGTACGCCAGTTTGTGCTACCTCGCTTTTTTAAGAGGGAGTACTTGCAGCAGCTCGATTCTGCAGAATACGAAGAGGTGGCACCACTTCCTCAAAGCTTGGCCTTGAAAGTAAGCTCATCCATCCCATCTCCTAAGACTTGCATTGGTGTCATGCACAAGTGGGTGGATAATTAAATTATATTTCACTTGTTGTGTAGGATCTCTACACATTTTAAAGACGTTCATTTATCATTTAAAACATGTGCAGGTACTTTGAGCATCATTTCATTTATTTATTTTTGCGAAGTTACATTGTGTTAGTAGAATTCTCTCCTGAGAGCTTTCATGAATTGGTTCTTGCAGGAAGCTGAAGCCCAAGGCCTTTCTGTGGGATCGGACACATCTGATGACGCGTCCTTGGATCATTTCGCTACTGCGGCTCGTGGAGAAATCAAACACCCTCTCCCACTTCCTCTGCACAATCACTTCGGTATTCCTACCTCATCTACAGAGTTCAATAGTATGCAATTCAGAGAAATTGCAGAAGTTATTGTGGGTTACCACTTGACCATCTTAGTTAGTTGATGGATTCGGCTCACTATTTTGAATGGCGATTCTCTGTGTAAGGAGTATGTGAACGCAGGCTTGCAGCTGATATAATTCTATTGTTGGTTGATTTCAGGTCACTCTACCAATACACACGAAGACCAGTTGTAATAGACGAATGCAGAGTAATATCAGGTGCAAAGTTACATAAGGGTCATTCCATAAGACCCGGAAGGCAACTAAAAATTCTCTTCTGATCTTTTCAGCTACGTCAGTCTAGGATGTTCTTTTTTTATTAAACACAGTATCATATTCACCCTTCAAATTGAACCGAAGGTGAGCATTTGAGTTACAAGCGCAACATGTATAATCGATTATGTGCAAGACATGTTGACGATGAGATTAGGTCTTCGACTCAATGATCTCACACTTAAGCGAGTAATAAAAGGCTGAGATAGCGGAGCGATTGAGGTGAGAAACCATGACTATTGCTGAGCACAATGCCGGCAATGAGGATGATGCAGTTGGGGATGAGCTTATGTTTACAATTTTCTGAATCGGAATTCTTACTGCTTAATTGGTCAAGTTGTCAATTTGACTGATTGATGTATGCCTTTATTTTTTTATTTTTTCACTCCATGATTTATCGTTTTCAAACGTAATATCCTTTACTTGCAGCCGCTCAGTTAATGGTTGGGACAATACATTTTTAGTTGCGTTTTATAGGAGATTTAAACATTTTTTGTTGGAAACACCCAATGAATAGACTTATGACTTGGTCTTAGGGTATACACACATCAATTATCACTCTCACCACAGTTGGTATTGCCCTTGTATTGTGAAGTAATACCACGGGAGGAATTTTTTTTAAAACTAATGTTTATTCAAATGAAGTTTTCAAGCGAGGCTAAAAATCATTAGGTTCGTTCAACTAGGGAGCACGTAGCCTAATATGTAGTGAAATGTATATTTGAATACTCGATTTCAAACGGATGCGCTAACTCAAATGAAAAAAAAAACACAAGGAGTATTTTATATAAAGCAGTTCAAACCAAAGATTTATGGTACAAGATAGTTGTTCATGAAATAAAGCACGTCAAAGTGATATACATGTGTATATAAATTTATATAAAACTGTTTTTTGATGCTCATTAAAAACGATAGACAGATGCTTTAAGTAGCGAAAAAAAAGTATTAAGAAAACATAACTAATAAAAAAAAACAAAAAACAAAAAAATGACAGTATGTAGCTCAAGGAGGTTAATACAGTGCAAGAGCAATGCCACACACGCTCTACTGTAGGTGGCATACCACTATGGTTTTCCAAAAGAATCTTTCCATTCCGTCGTTGCGCACTTCATGCAGTACTTTCACAGTGTTCTCACAGACTCAAAGCCATTATGGCTCCTTATAAGCTACTAGAAACTGCGTTGGGATATTTGAAGCCATCCCTTGCAAACCGTGGGAGTGGGAAGCATATATGTAAGTATATACTCACAAATTCGTACCTTTCTCGAGATCGACCTCAGTATTCACGAGTGCTTTGAAGGTGGTGGCCACAAATAGCAATGGTTGCAAGGATTACTAAATGGGTCCATGCCAACATGCCGAGCTTTCACTAGAACAGCAACCATAGGAGGTGCCACAGTGAGCAGCACACAAAAGTTCATTCGAGACATGGTGCGTCTGCAATGAAACCATCTCGCCAAGGATCAATCACACGGCACACTACTCCAGCTCTTTGCAAAGTTTGGCCTTCTCTGGGTGACCTCATGCTCAAACTCGAATTGTATATGCATTGGACATGACAACGATTCGACGCCAGCGATCCACAGCTACAAAGAGATCATGATCAGATGATAAAAAATGACGCAATGAAGAGGTGATCCTGATACATGCTATCCAAGCATTCATCTGTGTTAAAAGTCGGGGAAGTTGTGGGTGCAGGATGGCTAGCTCCAATGACCAAAAGCAATTAATGGTTCAGAAACAACTAGGCACAGGAGAGCAAGACTATATTCTATACTCAGAGTCTGAAGAGACAAATGGTTGAAGCAATATTGAGTTTGAAGAGCAACACGACCAATCAACTAGCATTATAGCGGTAGTGTAACACTCTTTGCTGAGCAATCGCCATGTTCGTGTCTCGACACTAGTACAAACCTTGAGAGGACAAAACTTGTCCACCGTTGGCCGAACCGGCTTTGCTGCTGGGTAGGTCACAATAAGAGAATCCAGAAGATGCTTCTCGACACATACCTGCCGGGTGAGAAAAGAATATGTTGGTTGGAGTTGATAACGAAACTGTTGTCAAAATGGCCCCCTGTGCAAGTTAGTGAATCATGGCTTAACAGAGCCACATCTTCTCACTTGCAATGGCTTGGTACAGATCATGTAGCTCGATAGATGCAGGAGACGTGGACACAGTTTGAGCATTGAATTCGCTTTCCAAGTCTCAAAGCATCAAAAGGTTATTTCAATTAAATTTTTTATCAAACAAGGTCGTTTTATTCTAAAAAATACCATAAATATCTCAAAAGAAGATGGATACACACACTCTCTATTGTAGAATTTATAGGAGACCCAAGAATATGGAATAAGACTTTAATTGCATTGATAATAATATTTACAATTTTGTATCTATATATATATATATATATATAGTTTGTTTGTTTAAGAATCTAAAGTCACAATTGTCTCTATCACAATTTTTCGATTAGTATACTATACTCATATTATAGAGGTATCCAACACTTCTACTAAGACACTAGTTTTGGCATATTTTCATCTAATCATTGTTTTTGCATCAAATTATTATTTTCTCATGTACTTTGCTATTCATATGTTTGAAGTTTGGAATTTAAAGCTCTTTCTTCCTTGTACAATATCTCCCTATTTTGGAGCTTTCTTCAATTATTCTTAGAGATTGCGGTGTGTAGTAAGAGGCATGCATTTTATAAGTAGCTTGACTAAGGTTGCAATTAGTACTTCAAACTACTGAAGATTTTTTGATTTTTCTTAAGATGTTTGTTACAAGTGCTACATTGGAGTAGCAACAATTGTATTGTATCTCAAATTTGCAGCTATTTTCATATCTATATTTCTTTTGGTTTTTTAGATCTCAAATTTGTACTCCTTCAAAGTTGAATATTAGCTATACATAATTTTTTTATGCTTTCTTGGCTTAAAGAGTTCTTTATTTGATGGATGTGATTTATAGATTATATGTGATATTTACTAGGTTGATTATGTCATATTCTATATGATTATCTATTTCAATATAAAGAGATGATGGTTGTACTCTTCTTAAAATAATTGATTCTGAACAAGCTTCTAAGAAAGAAACATGAAAAACTTGATGTGCCTTCATAAATATAGGTAGTTCCAACAAATAAGCTACTCAATTGATTTAATTTTGAATACAAAATGGCTCTAGTTTTAGACACTCTAACTTATTACAAGGTGTAGAATATGTAAATAAATTTTGTGATAAGTTATTGGTTGGTTATTGATAACCTTGAGAATTAGACTTATGGTTAGGCGGTTTAATTGGTAACAGTAGGTTGTTAGTAGAACAAATGGTTAAGAATTCAAAGGATCATAACCTTTGGAATCTCCTAGTCTACAATCCATCTTTTGATAGGATAAAGAGGTTGAGAAAAGGGAGATCGGGGCTAGACTGTGATAGTCGTAAGCCGGGGTAAGTTTGGTGCTACGTCTTTGTTTTCTTTGCTTTTATTATTTTCTTATGAAGAATTGTGATTGAGAGAAGTATTGTTGAAATTGTGATTAGAATATTGTGGAATATGACTTTGGACTGATCGATTTGGAGAAAATCTGTGACCTTGAAAATTGAGATTATCGAATTGTGTTGTATTAAGTGAAGATATTGAATTCTGTGTGATGAATTGAGAAACTAAATATAATAAATAAACTAGAGATTAATAATTAAATATATATAAACTGCAAAGAAAGTAAGTGGGAGATGAATGGATGAGAATATGGAAGTATTGTTGAATTGATAGTCATAGAATGGATTATGTGTTGAATTAAGACGGAAGTAGTAAGCCATGGTGTTTTGTAGTTTGATAATTGATTTGAGATAGTCAGAGTACAGTCAATTGTGATACTAACAGATCCAATTTATATAACCAGTCTTTTCTCGTGTTTGAATCCACCTCTATTAGTTCAATTGCTTTGGTATATTAAAGCTTGAACACAACGAGAACAACATTTTGGCACCGCTGCCGAGGAAATGATAACAATATGAAATGTTAAAAATTGATTGTATGAGAGATGGAATTATATGTTGAATGAGAACGTGAGAAGAATCAGTTTTAGGGTTACAAATATGTGAGTTATAATTCAAGGCAATATTGATTTTATAAAGAAGAATGAAAGATTATGAGTGATAATTATGAAAGAGAGGATTATTAAAGAATTAATCGACAAGCAAAAGAAAGACAGGAGCGATTACGCATGAAAAATCTCCTACGGAAACGACAAAAAGAAAGTGTAGGTCCAAGTAAAATCAAAGGAAGAAAAATTCAAATTCAAATAGCAAAGAGATTAGTAATAACACCAATGGCCGCGGGAGTGCTAGAAGTACTAATTGCGGTATAAATGGGAGCAATAGGAGACTACACTACAAGTGTGGCACCATTACCTACTTTTAGTGGTTGGCTGAGCTCTGATTCTGATTACCATATATCTCAATTCTTGACAGCCTACGTGACTAATAATGGTAGAATTGAAGACATTTGGTTGAGATGGTTGCCAACAACTTTAAAAGATACAGCTTTTGAATGATATAATCGGCAACTAGTGGGTAGATTTTTCAATTAGGAGGCCTTGATGAATGCCTTCCTAATCTATTTTAGACCAATTGGATTTGAAGATTGACTTAGAGTAAGTTTTATGAATAGCAAGATGTTTGTGTGGAAATCAGTAGAATCCTATTATGGCCGGGTCACAAATATACTTTGTAAATGGTCAAATAATCAAATGCCAATTGTGTTTATATTGTCGATATTAATCAATGGTTTGCATCTACTAGAATTAAAAATGTTTGTAAAAGAGGCTCGACCAGCTACGGTAGAGACACCGTTGGCACGAGCAAAGGTGTGGGAAGAATGTCATTATGACCAATTATTAACAGTGGAGGCCACGATGATTCCAAGTTCAGGAAGCCAACAAATACAATCGAGAAATGTGTCGATGGATAATTATCCACAAATGGCTACATCCAATGTAAAGAATGTTATGTTGTAAAAACCAATTAATACTACTCCACTCCAAGCAATAGCACCAATAACAATGACACCTTATTTTACATTGCCAACCTATCAATAATCGGAGTTGTTTATAAATACAACTGTTAAAGATCCAAATGAAGCCTTGTTATTAAATCTAAAAAAGAAGATGGAAGAATTGGCCGTGAATTTGGCTAAAGATAAGGAAAAATGACATAAGCCTTCTAATACGAGATCTAATGTATGGTATAATAATTATAAGGGATAAGGTCATTTTGATACGAAATGTCCATCATCCAAACAAACGGATGTTCAATGTACATTTTGTGGAGGAAAGCACCTTATTCAAAACTGCTAGCATTTACAAAGGTAATAACAGTTCAATAACCAAACATTAATACATCCAACTCAATGGGATGTTAATCAAGTACAGACTGGAAATATGGATGGTTGAAATAGTAATCGTCCAAATCGACCTAATCATGGCTTTGGAAATTTTTAAAATACTAATTATAATCCAATTTATGGAACAAATATGCAAAATGATGGAAATAATCAAGGGGGTAATTCCCAAATTATACCAATTCAGCAGTCCAATTCTCGACTAGTAGTAATTGGTCAGCCAAGATCATTTATTATGGCTACCTAGAATCAGTCTAGTAGATATATTCCAGTGAAGACTCCAAGTGTACTTGACGATATGGGCCAAAAACCACTACGTTGCTACCGGTGTCGATAAATTGGTCATTATGCTAGTGAATGCCCTAATCGAAGGTTTATATATGAATATGCTTCAGTATGTAGAAATTACAAGCAATCGGATCATTTTTATTATCAATGAAATGTTCCATTTAATCCTAAAAATCGTGATCAGAAGATAAAATCGATTGTGCAAATTGTAGAGGAAAAAAATAACGGGACACAAGAATCACCAATTCATCAGATAGAAGTAGTCCAAGCTGTCCTTACAAGAAGTTAGCAAAAAGAAAAAAGACCAATTCAACATTTGGGTGATCTTGAAGCAAAGGGTCAATTGGACCCAATTACGGGGCCATCCAATCCAGGTCCTGACATGGGCTCTTTATTCATTATAAGACCTGAATTAGTTAAATACTTTAATGAGGTACCGATTATGGAGGCTTTGGTTCCGTTTCAAGCAGTTTCGTTGTCATACTATAAATGCTTACAGTATGTAAAAATTAGTTGAAATATATTATATGTAAATAAATAAATCTAGATGTGTGTTAGAGTGGCTAGTAGATTAAATTAAAAGGAGTTGGTATAAGAAACTTTACTTTGTTTCTTTATTTGTTTTTTTTTTTACATTAAATATAAATATATATATATATATATATATATATATAGGACCTAAATGTTTAGTATGAAGCCTTGGGAGAAGGTGGAAGCCTAAGGATGAAAATCTAAACTAGTAGGAGACTAATTGAGAGGGATGAAAACAAGGCATGGTCGGATGAAGGCAAGGAATGGAGAACTTTATCCCTATTTGTCGAATACCATGCCCAATGGGCTTTGAAGAGGCTATCTGCGGCCTTAAGAAGGATTTCGGCGACTTCAAGGAAGGAATTTGGAGATAAAAAGCTAGAATTTCTAAATTTTAGAGTTTGGGGTACAATTTGTGTGCAAAAATTAGAGGATTTGGAGTTAGAGTGAAGAAGTTATAGCCGTTTGAAGTTAAGGTGTTAATTTAAGACATACTGTTACTCTTTTGAGAGTACGAGGAGTTTTACAGCAGCTTTTGAAGATCGGAAGGTGCGAATAAAATGGCTATTTCAAGGCCTACATCTTTTATGAAAGAACTATTGCTTTTGGAGTAAATATGAAGGAGTTATAAGGAATTGAAGGCGGCGCTTTCAAATCAAAGGCAGTAAGTAAGCAGTTTTGTTTGTAGTAATGGTTGAAGCCATAACTTGAGTATTCGGACAAATTTTTGGCTAAAACTTTTTGGAGAATGTAAATTTTTGTATTAAGAAGCTATACATACAAATTTCGTGGCATTTGAGCTTATATTTTGTGAGATATGAAAAAAATTTCACGTAGGTATATAAAGATAAAGGTTTGAAGCGGCTGTTAGGGTTTTCAAGATATTTCAAGATCCGCATCGAATTTGCGGTTGAAAATTGTTGTAGAAGTTAATAAGAATACATCAGTACCTTTTGTAAAATTTGAGTTTTTTTGGACGGTCGGATTAGGAGATGTGAGGTGTTGAAGTTCGGAAAAATCTCCACACAAGAATATACAAGGTTTTAGAAGATTTTATCATATTTTGGGTGTTGTTGGTTATTTGAGGCTTGTGTATTTGGTGTAATTGCTCAAAAAGAAAAAAAAATTATATATAAAATTAAAGCTTCCTTTATTTTAAAGCTTGATTGAATAATTAGTGACAACCAGAAGCCAAGCGTTTTCTTGAGGCAAACTCTCTCTATCCAGACATCGTTCTCTATATAGTTTTGGGAAACGTCCTTTCCATTGAAAGATCATACCAGAGGCATGAATTCCAAGAAAACAATATTAGCCCAATTGAGAGAACAATCTTACCCATTGAAAGAATCGATTTTATAGGCTCCGTCATATTTAGTTCAAGTAGCTTTATCAATTTTCAATATAGAGAAAACTAATTTAACTACGTCAGTGTCTAGGACTGGGAAGAAGAAATGGACATTGAGAATTATCACTAATACAGAACCATATGATATTCTAAAAGATTTGGGCACCATACAGCCCACAATCTCTATGAAGCAACTATTAGCGATTGCAGCTGAGTGTCGAAATATCTTGAATTCCTCATTAATTCGTTGTAGATCTCGAAATAAAGAAATTTGAGAAGTAAGTTTGAATCCCGATCTGGGTGCACCAATGATTGATGTCTCAATTGATGGAGTGTTATTATCGAGAGTGCAAGTAGATGGAGGATCTAGTATAAATCTTATGAATGCCGCTATAATAGAGGAGTTGGGTTTGGATCACTTATTGCCTATTATAGTAGTTTTGAGAATAGCTAACTCCAATTGAGTTAAACCTATGGGTATTTTACAAAGTATTGATAGAATAATTGGGGGGATTACTTACAAAATTGATTATATTATTTTTCAATTGCGAAGCTCTATATTGTCATACTCAATTTTATTGGGGCGACTATGGTTGTATCAAGCTAAAGCTCAAAATGACTAGGGCCGTAGTACATTGATAATTGGGAAAGATAATGATAAAATTGTGCTTCAAATGTACCCTACCAATATCACGGAGAAACTCAATTTGCCAATTCAAAATTCATGTTGGATTGTGAAGATGACTCTACAGAAGAAGAAATTGGTACAGCTGACCCAATTTATGTTAATACAAGGTAAGTTATCGAGCACACTAGAATGAAATATTAGTGCAGGAGACCGAGAGAGTACTTAGTTCCTTCAGATGTTATTGACGATTCTGATCATATGATTGCATATTGGATGAATAGATAGGATGTTAATCACGTTAGTGCTATGGAACTGGAGTTGGAAAATTCTAATTTGTCGGATTTTATGAAAGATTTTGGAATTGAGTAGAACATTATTGCAGAGACTCCTGAAATTCCACGATGTCAACCCATTAATTTAGGTACAGGAGAGGCTCTTTAAATCATTCAAATTTATAATGGTATAAAAGGCAAGGAGAAAGAAATTTGGGTGGATTACTTTTTAATGCATAAAACTACTTTTGCATGGTCGTATGAGGATTTGAAAGGAATTCTAGTTGAAGTTTGTCAGCATTGAATTATATTGGAGGAGAATGCTACACCAGTATGCCAAAGACAACATCGACTTAATCCAAAATACTCACTTATGGTAAAAGAAGAATTAGATAAATACTTGGAGGTTGGATTTATCTATCCAATTCCTTTTAGTCAATGGGTTTCACCAATTGTTATAGTACCAAAAAAGAATGGAAAAGTTTACATCTGTCAAGTTTTCCACAAATTAAATGCGGCTACTAAGAAGGATTATTTTTCTTTACCATTCACGGATAGTATATTAGATGCTGTCGCTGGAAATAAATTTTATTCATTTCTTGATGGATTCTCCAGTTATAATCAAGTTAAGATTGTAAAAGAAGAGTAGTTAAAAACTACTTTTACTACGAATTGGAGGACCTTTGCTTATAAGGTTATGCCGTTTGGACTTTGTAATGCACCAGCTACATTTTAAAGGGTAATGATGCAAGCGTTCCAAGATTATCTATGAATTTAAATAGAAATATTTCTAGATGATTTTTGTACATTTAGTAAGAGAGCTAGATATTTAGAATGTCTAGGTCAATGTTTGAATCGATGTGCCAAATATGGAATTTCTTTAAATTTAGAAAAATATCAATTTAGTGTACTTTTCTGGTAAACTGTTGAATCATATAGTTTTGATGGCAGGCATTGCTACAGATCTAGATAAAATAAAGATTATAGTAGAATTAAAGCAACCGAATACTGTTACGGGTGTTCAAGCATTTGTCGATTATGTCAGTTATTATAGGTAATTTATCTATCTATTCACAGTTATATGTCTTCCCTTGATAAATCTCTTGAAGAAACCACCAACCTATGGATCAGTCTATTTTGGACAAAGAAATGTACAATTGCATTCAAAAAATTGAAACAAAAATTGGTTTCAGTACCAATATTGGTGGCACCTTGATAGACAAAACCATTCCAAGTTTATGTGGATGCATCTAATATCGCGATTGGTTCTATGCTAAGCCAGAAAGATGATCGGGGTTTTGATCACCCTATTTATTATGCAAGTCGTCAATTGGTAGCAGCTGAAAGAAATTATATAACACTGAAAGAGAAGCATTGATGATGATTTATTCCATACAAAAGTTTTGACATTATCTTCGTGGTTATAAATTTGTTTTCCATGTCGACCATGATGCTTTAAAATATATGATTAATAAGCCTCAATTGAGTGGTCGTATTGCACGATGGATTTCACTCTTATAGGAATTTAACTTTACTATTCAAGTAAGACCAAGAAAATCACATTCCAATGCAGACCATTTATCTCGGTTATGAACCCATTAACGATGCACTATCCAATGCGAAACTGTTTACAATAGATGTAATTACTTCAAAGTATAGTGAAATAATTCAATACTTAACATTTCAAACCTTCCCATCTAATTTTAATGAAAAGCTTAAACGATGCTATCGTATTGCAACACGACTATATGGTAAAAATATTAATGGAAAAGATTTATTAATATTTAGACATCTTGGATGTTAGAAACAGTGGCCAATTCTAGTGCCAATATTCAAAGGCCAGTTAATGTCACTCCGTTATAAGCTGTACCACCAAACATGACAACAACATATGCTCTACTGACGTCATCGAACCAAGTACCCTCTGTACCAACGAGACAACCTGGATCATTTTCTAACCCTATATGGAACAAGCCTAGTAGGTATATATCGGTGGAGACATCCAATATGCCTGATAGGGGTGCAAGAAGACCACTTCATTATTTTTGTTGTAGACAGATTAGTCATTATGCTAGTGAATGTCCCAATCCCAGAGCCAATGACAATCACACGCCAGTGTATAGGAATAGCAAGCAGTCGGGGCATACTTATTAGCAATGTAATACTCCATTCAATTTCAATAATTAGGATCAAGATTTCTAAAGTCAGGAAAAAATTGTGGAGATAAATTGAGGTCCTCAAGATTCTTCGATAAATCGAAAGAAATGAATCCGAGCGATTCTTACTAAAAATCGGCAAAAAAAAAAAAGACCAATTCAATATTTAGGTGAGTCTGATGTGAAGGGCCAATTTGACCCAATTATGGGGACATCCAATCCAAGTCCTAGTATGGGCCTCTTACCCAGTATGAGACCTGACTTGGTTGGACAACTCAATGAGGTTTCGAATACGGAGGCTTCAGTTTCATTTCAAGCTATTTCGTTCTCTATGCCATTTCGAAGAAATGTTCTTTCCATGGAAAGATCCTCTTAGAGGCGGGAATTCCATGGAAGCGGGTCTGTTGTTCCAATTCAGAGTCCAGGGCGAATGTTAGGGACATAGTCCTTAGAACCTTCTAGAAACAAGTTTTCTAGAAACTTCTAGAAACAAGTTTTTGGAATCTTCTAGAAGCTTCATAGTTGGTAGAAGATGTTAGGGACATAGTCCTTAGAACCTTCTAGAGATAAGTTTCTAGAACCTTCTAGAAGCAAGTCTCTGGAACCTTCTAGAAGCAAGTCTCTGGAACCTTCTAAAAGCTTCTTAGTTGGTAGAAGTTGCTTGAGAAGCTTCCTAAATAGGAGTATATATTGGAATCGAGGCTGAAGAGTTCTTCAGTCTCGACAACACATTTCTTGGAGCTCTAGCTCACCTCTTTGGTGTTGTTCTTGTATTCATTTGATTAATCTAGTTCTTGCCTGTTCTTCTTAAACTTCTTGTTAGATCTTGAGTCTGTATTTCTGTGTCCGTGACAGTTTGTCAAGACTTCACTCACCTCAGATATCAGAGTTAGTTTCTTCCTCGTTAGAGTGCGGATTACCCCTCTACTTAGAAGTGTACTAGCATTTTAGAGGTTGCGGATTACCCTCCTCTAAACTGATACTTCTTTTGTTACAATATTGGAGTCTTATTCTTCTTGGAGAGAATGGATTACTTCTTTTCTTGAAGCTCTTAAGGCATTTTAGAGGTTGTGGAGTACCCTCCTCTAAACCAATATTGTCTTCTTGTAGAGTCATTTCTGTCCTTCTCTTAGAATGGTCGGGGGTCAAGACATTAGTATGACGAAAAGTCCTGAGTCCAAATTAGATGCTATCATGAATACCCTCGCTACGTTATCGCAAAGAACTGCAGAGATTGAAGGAGTCGTGGCAAGGCTTCATAATGAAGGAGCATCTGAGATGGCACAATCTAGGTTGCACCAGCCTCAAACTTCTGTACTTGGAGAAGCAACTTTGCCTCAGGTTCTACAAGCACCGCTGGTTGTATAACATAAGGAGTCCCAAGTTAGCCTTCTGGACAAGTTCGATGGTACACATTCTAAGTTTCGAGGATTCGTCAACCAAATCAGGTTGATAACAATTTTATAGCCCGAACACTATCTAACGGAGGAGTCACGTGTTGGGCTTGTTAGAACCTTACTTACAGGGCAAGCTCTATCATGGTTTGCTCCTTTGTTTGAGAAATGATCGTCCATACTAAACAACTTTGAAACCTTTTTGGAGGCGTTTGCAGAAGCATTTGGTGAACATGACAAGGTTCGATGGGCTACAACAAAGATCCAGTCACTACGATGTCGTATTACGAGCTTTCCTGCTCGAGAACGCGCCGGGCGTCTGGCTGTAGAAGGTAGTATGGAGATTCGCCGATAGTCAAGCAGTCTATGAGTTTTTGACTGCTGGAATATAAACGACTGCAACAATGTACCGTAAATCTATACGGATGCTCTTCGACTGCTTGTCGAAGTCTTTTTTTTTTTTTTTTGCCTCAGCCGGTAGGTCTCTAGACGTTACAGAGAACCCCGAACAACCCAAACTGTTAATCTTCAATACCCCTTTGTACTTACGATCTTGTATCCACTGACTGTCCTGTTAGATTAATCCAATAAATTTCATTCACTCCGCATACTCAATCCTATAGACACCCTTTTAATCCTTCAATGACAGACGTAACTCGATTTTACAAAACAGTCAAGAGTATTCAAACCCACTTCATTTAAAAATCCCGATTCACCATTACAACATTGACTTTAGCAGCGATTGCCTCAGTCTTCCCAAAACTCTACGAAGAAGAAAAATCCAAATTCTATGTCTTTCCTTCCCCGACCCGAAGCATGAAGCTCCTCTCTCTAATTCCCTTGATCTTCAAAACCCTCCAATGAAAACCGAACTGGTAACCTTCCAAAAGCTTGAAAAAAAACTCGCTCCCCCCCCCGATTCTCCTCTAACCTTATCCTCTGAATTTCTTCAATCTTCCATCTTAGATCCGGAATTGGCTCCCGCCGTCAGAGCTTAGATCCGAAATTGGCTCACGTCATCAAGGCCTTCTCCTCCGTTTTTATCTTTAAGAGATTCATTTACCATAAACAACGTTCCCTGAAACGGCACAGAGAACAGGACGGCCCGAAACAGAATCGAAACCCCGTAATCAGGACCACATCGAGTCGCCCGACCAATTTAGGTCCCATATTGGGTAAGATACCCGTAGTAACCTGAATGCTCGCGTAATTGGGTCAAATTGGTCTTCGCGTCAGACTGGCTGAGGCCCATAGTAAGACCTGGATTTTCCCGTAACTAGACTGCATTGGATTGCCCCACCAATACAGGTCTCATATTGGGTAAGAGGACCCGGATTGGATTCTCGAAATCGGATCCAATTGGCTCTTCAAACCCGTCGTGTCAATTGGTCCTTCTCATCATGCTAACTCTTGTTATTAGAATCGAATGAAGCATTTCAGTATGCCCCGGCTGACTGTAACGGGGTGACTGAACCTCACCACTCAGTATTTGCGCTGGAGTTGGTCGATGCTCCCAATATTCGAGGTAACTGAATATTAATAAAATTCCCCTTCTTCTTTTTTTTTTTTTTTTTTTTTTATTTTCACTGTATACTCGTGTTACAACACGACAACGACAAGGGATGCACTCTACATCAGTCTATGCATCAGACTTTAGGTAATTAGCATGCGACATCAATTGGGATGAAGAAGCATTGATGAGTCAATTCTATTGGGGTTTAAGGGATGATGTGAAGGATTTACTGTTAACTCTTTTTGATCCACAAATGCTCAATGAAGCTATTAGCGAAGCTGTGAAGTGTGATAATCGCCTATTTCAACGCCACCAAGACCAACGTTCAAGACAACATACGGTTTGCCATGCCCCAACTATGTCGACAAGCAACATGAATTCACATTCAGAGGTAGAAGACATGCAAATTGATGCGGTACATATTAAATCCCTTATCCTAGAAGAAAAAAAGTGGCATATGGAGGAAGGTCTATGCTTGTATTGCGATGAAGAAGGCCACAAAGTTGAAAACTGTCCCAAAAAGCAAAATTGACGTATTGTCATGACTAGAGGCATATTTGTTCAGGAAAACGAGGATGCCCAGCCACAATAGGAACCGTGCGGCTGGACAGTGAAATATCGGAACAACAACCAGGTTCCCTTCTTTCCGCTCAACCTGCCCTTTGCTTTACAATCCCTTTACTTATTGGCCCTCAGAAACTGAAAACCTTAGCATTATTAGATTCAGGAGCATCTGCTTGTTTCTTAGATGAAGAATTTGCGAAGTATCATAAGATCCCTTTAGTACAAAAATCCAAATCTGTTCATGTTGAGGTCATAGATGGGCGACCTTTATTGTCTGGTAGTGTCACCTATGAATCAGAACCTATAGAAGTGACGCTTAAGGGCCATAGTAGTCATATTATTTTCAATATTATTAGAACCCCATCAAATCTTGTTATTCTTGGTCTTTCCTGGTTGGAAAAGCATAACCCGTCCATAGATTGGAGGTTGTGGAAGATGACCTTTCCCACAAAACCACCCAAGAGCAAGCCTAGTACAAAACCTCGAATAGAGAAATCCTTATTCATTGGAGCAAGAGCATTTATAAGAACGTCTAAAGAAGGTACACCGTTTGTCATTTATGTGGCTCCAACTACCGGGGAGAAGATCTCGACAACAAGTATACCTGAGCAATATAAGGATTTTAAAGACGTGTTTCAAAAGAAGAATGTCGACATGCTACCAAAACACCGACCATATGATTGCGCCATAGACTTACAGGAAGGAGCACAACCGCCTTTTGGCCCAATCTACAATCTATCGCAGACGGAGTTGGCGGAATTGCGAAAGTACATCGATGAGAATTTAGCCAAGAACTTCATCTGTTATTCAAAATCGTCAGCTGGAGCACCTATCTTATTTGTGAAGAAGAAAGATGGCTCATTGTGGATGTGCATGGACTATCGAGGCCTTAATAAGGTAACAAAGAAGAATCGTTATCCGTTACCTTTGATTTCTAGTCTCTTAGAACAACTTGGACATGCAAGGATCTATACAAAAATTGATCTAAGGGGAGCTTACAACCTTGTACGAATCAAGGAAGGAGATGAATGGAAGATAGCGTTCCGTACAAGGTATGGCCATTTTGAGTATAATGTCATGCCCTTTGGTCTTACCAATGCTCCAGTGGTCTTTCAACATATGATGAATGATATTTTTTGAGAGTACCTTGACGATTTTGTTGTCATCTATTTGGATGATATTTTGATATTCTCCAAAAACGACGAAGAGCATGAAAAGTACGTTCGTTTGGTCTTGGAGAAACTACGCAAGCGAGGACTATATGCCAAGTTGGAGAAGTGTTTATTTCACCATATAGAGATGGAGTTTCTGGAGTTCATTACGACTACAGAAGGCTTGAAGATGGACCCCAAGAAGGTGGAAGCAATCGTATCCTAGGAGGTTTCGAAGATGGTTAGAGATGTACAATGCTTTCTTGATTTTGCCAACTTCTATCAGATCTTCATCAAGAATTACTCTCAAGTTGCTGCTCCTCTCACTCGGTTGACATGCAAGAATAAGCTGAAATGGGAACCTCTAGTGGAGAAGGCGTTTCAAGACCTGAAGACCGCATTTATTACGGTTCCAATCTTCGTACATCCAGACTTTACAAAGGCCTTTTATTTAGAAACTGATGCTTCAGATTTTGCTTTGGGAGCTATACTTTCACAAATGGGAGAAGACAAGAAGCTCCATCCGGTTGCATTCTATTCTCGAAAGTTCTCTGCTGCTGAAATCAATTATGAGATCTACGATAAGGAACTTCTTGCTATAGTGGATTCTTTCCAAGAATGGCATCACTTTCTTGAAGGAGCTGCACAGCTAGTGACCATATACACTGATCACAAGAATTTGGAGTATTTCATGTCGGCTCGAGTTCTAAATCGATGTCAAGCTTGGTGGAGTATGTTGCTATCTAGGTTCGATTTTGTTATTACTTATCGACCTGGAAAGTAGCAAGGACTATTTGATGCCTTATCAAGGAGATCGTATCTTGTACCAAAGGCTGGAGAAGCAGTGTTTGATCAACAATGTACGACATTGTTGAAGCTAGAGCAATTTCAACTTTGCGCTGTTATTGTGCCAATTGATGCTAACTTCCTGAATCAGGTACGTGCCGTGACCATTAAAGATTCAATAGCCATTGATATTAAGCAGTGTGCCAATGACGACAAGTTCAAGGTGGAAGGAGATCTTTTATACTTTGAGGAGCGGTTATATATCCCAAAAGGACCAACACGACTCCGAGTTCTTCAATCTTGCCACAATTTTCCAACTACGGGACATTTTGGATTCAACAAGACCTTGGAGCTTATTTCTCGAGATTTTTGGTGGCCCCAAATGTAGAAGGATGTGAAAGATTTTGTCCTCTCCTGTGACATCTGTTCAAGATTCAAGAATCCTCGGCATTGCCCTTATGGACTCTTACAGCCATTGTCGATTCCACGTCGACCATGGTCTTCAATTTCCATGGACTTCATCACGAACCTACTATCATCGAACTCATTTGACAGCATCTTTGTCATGGTAGATCGGCTTATAAAGATGGCGCACTTTGTTCCTTGCAAGAAGACATCATGCAATGAAGTCACAGCAAGGCTCTTTCTCGATAATGTGTATCGATATCATGGACTACCAGATAATATCGTATCAGATCAACGAACTCAGTTCGTATCAAAGTTTTGGAGATCTCTCTTTGAGATACTAAAGGTAGATATCAAGCTTTCTTCGACTTTCCATCCTCAAACTGACGGCCAAATGGAACGGGTGAACCAAGTCTTGAAACAATACTTACGATGTAGCATCAACTATCAGCAAGACGATTGGACCACATATCTACCGCTAGCTGAGTTTATATATAACAACACCGTCCATGTGTCGACTCAATACACACCATTCTTTTCCAACTATGGGTATCATCCGAAGCTTGATTTATTGAGTTCGTCAACAAATAATAATCCAGCAGCTGAAAGATTTGCGAAACAACTATCAGAGCTTCAAAATACGTTGAAGCTTCAATTATAATCCGCTCAAGAATCCTACAAGGTGTCTGCAGATAGATTTTGGAATCAAGCACCTACTTTCAAAATTGGAGATAAAGCATGGCTTCTTCGATAAAATATCAAGATCAAGCGACCGTGTAATAAGTTGGACTATCGAAGATTAGGACCATTTATCATCTAGAAACAAATCAATCCAGTGGCATACCATCTGGAATTACTGGCTTCTATGAAGGTACATCTAGTCTTTCATGTTTCTTTATTGGAGGCTTATCGAGAGTTGTCTTTTCCTAGAAGAGTGCAATGTCCGCCACCTAGTATTGAGATCGTGAACCACGAGGAATACGAGGTTGAAAAGCTATTGGATTCACGGCAAAGGTGGGGCAAGTTGGAGTATCTTGTTCATTGGTGCAGCTATGACATTAATAAATAAACGTTGTCGTATTACGTACTTTTTTGCTCGAGAACGCGCCGGGCGTCTGGCTGTAGAAGGTAGTATGGAGATTCGCCAATATTCAAGCAGTTTATTAGTTTTTGACTGTTGGAGTATAAACAACTGCAACAATACACCGTAAATCTATACAGATGCCCTCCGACTGCTTGTCGAAGTCCTTTTTGCCCCAGCCGGTAGGTCTCTAGACGTTACAGAGAACCCCGAACAACCCAAACTACTAATCTTCGATATCGCTTTATACTCACGATCTTGTATCCACTGACTGTCTTGTTAGATTAATCCAATAAATTTCATTCACTCCGCATACTCAATCCTATAGACACCCTTTTAACTCTTCATCACAGACGTAACTCGATTTCACAAAACAGTCAAGAGTAATCAAACCCACTTCATTAAAAATCTCGATTCACCATTACAACACTGACTTCAGCAACGATTGCCTCAGTCTTTCCAAAACCCTATGAAGAAAAAAAAAATCCCAATTCTTTGTCTTCTTTCCCCGCCTGAAGCATGAAGCTAGCTCTTCTCGATCCTTCAAAAAAAAAAAAAAACTCCCCAAAAAACTTATTCTCTTCCCTAACCTTATCCTCTGAATTTCTTCAATCTTCCGTCTTGGATCCGGAATTGGCTCCCACCGTCAAAGCTTGGATCCAAAATTGGCTCTCGCCGTCAGAGTTTTTTCCCCCATTTTTACCTTTAAAAGATCTTTTTACCGAAAACAACGTTCCCTGAAACGGCACAGAGAACAGGATAGCCTAAAACAGAATCGAAACCCTGTAATCGGCACCACATTGAGTCACCCGACCAATTCAGGTCTCATATTGGCTAAGAGTCCAGTAGTAAGACTCGGATGTCCTTGTAATTGGATCAAATTGGTCCTTCGCGTCAGATTGGCTGAGGCCCGTAGTAAGACCTGGATTTTCCCGTAATTAGACTGCATTGGATTGTCCAGTGTCGTGTTGTAACACGAGTATACCGTAAAAATATAAAGAAATGGGACTTTTATTAATGTTCAGTTACCTCGAATATTGGGAGCAACGACCAACTCCAGTACAAATACTGAGTGGCCAGGTTCAATCACCCCGTTACAGTCAGCCGAGGCATACTGAAATGCTCCGTTCGATTCCAATAACGGGAGTCAGCAAGAAGAGAAAGGACCAATTCACACGACGGGTGAGCCTGGTTCAAAGAGCCAATTGGATCCAATTTCAAGAATCAAATCCGGGTCCTCTTATCTAATATGAGACTTGAATTGGCCGGGCAACCCAATGCAGTCTAATTACGGGAAAATCCAGGTCTTACTACGGGCCTCAGCCAGTGTGACGCAAAGGACCAATTTGATCCAATTACGGAAACATCAAGGTCTTACTATAGGCCACTTAGCCAATCTGACGCGAGGACAAATTTGACCGAATTATGCGAACATCCAGGTTACTATGGGTATCTTATCCAATATGAGAACTGAATTGGTCGGGCGACTCAATGTGGACCCAAGTACGGGGTTTCGATTCTGTTTCAGGTTGTCCTATTCTCTATGCTGTTTCAGGGAACGTTGTTTTCGGTAAATGGATCTCCTAAAGGTAAAAACGAAGGAGAAAGCTCTCACGGCGAGAGCCAATTTCAGATCTAAGTCTTGATGGTGAGAACCAATTTCGAATCTAAGCTCTGACGGTTGGAGCCAATTTTGGATCTAAGACGGAAGATTGAAGAAATTCAGAATTAAGCTTAAGAAAGGAGGGGGGGGAGAAAGGGGTTTTTTTTTATGGGGACGTTTTGAAGATAGGAAAGAGCTAGCTTCATGCTTCGGGCGGAGAAAAAAGACAAAGAATTGGGTATTTTTTTTCTTCAAAGGGTTTTGGGAAGACTGAGGCAATCGTTGCTGAAGTCAGTGTTGTAATGGTGAATCAGGATTTTTAATGAAGTGGGTTTGATTACTCTTGACTGTTTTGTGAAATCAAGTTACGTCTGTGATGAAGAATTAAAAGGATGTCTATAGGATTGAGTATGCGGAGTGAATGAAATTTATTGGGTTAATCTAACAAGACAGTCAGTGGATACAAGATCGTGAGTATAAAGCGGTATCGAAGATTAGCAGTTTGGGTTGTTCGGGGTTCTCTGTAACGTCTAGAGACCTATCGACTGGGACAAAAAGGACTTTGGCGAGCAGTCGAAGGGCATCCATATAGATTTACGATATATTCTTGCAATCGTTTATATTCCAACAGTCAAAAACTGATAGACTGCTTGAATATAGGCGAATCTCCATACTACCTTCTACAGCCAGACGCCCGGCGCGTTCTGGAGCAGGAAAGCACGTAACACGACACCGGCCAATTCAGGTCTCATATTGGGTAAGAGGACCCTGATTGAATTCTTGAAATTGGATCCAATTGGCTCTTCGAACCAGACTCACCCGTCGTGTGAATTGGTCCTTTCTCTTTCTGCTGACTCCTGTTATTGGAATCGAACGGAGCATTTCAGTATGCCCCAGCTGACTATAACGGGGTGACTGAACCTGGCCACTCAGTATTAGCACTAGAGTTGGTCCTTGCTCCCAATATTTGAGGTAACTGAACATTAATAAAAGTCCCGTTTCTTTATATTTTCACGATATACTTGTGTTACAACACGACATCCACCCCCTCTGAACCTGTGCATCCTTTGGTATGCACAAATTTATCCAATTGCTGATTGATTCAGAATATACCCTCTACGTCTTTGCCCAATTCGTCTTCGTCACCTTCATTATCCAAATCAATTTCATCTTCTTGCTGCGGAATCTCTATACCTTCTTTAAGGTCTTCCATATTCATCTCCGCATGTCTTCGTTTAAATATTTTTACTCGCTTCCCTGCAATTGGTATTTTCAATTTTGTACCATCTAACTCACATGATGAGTAAGTCGCATTATCATGAACAGTTGTTACTACATATAGTCCAAACCAACGTTTTGAAAATTTCCGCAAAGTACTATGTTGATTATTCAGACTATTGTCATAAACAAGTACCCAGTCACCTTCCTCGATTGCTTTAGGTCTCAATCGATGTTGCTTATCGAATCGCACCTTGTTTTATAACCTTGCTCTTTTCAACCTTTCCAATGCTATGTGCACATCTTCCGATCTTTGCTCCAATTGTCGAATCCTAATAGCCAAAAGATCTTCTCTTGTCAATCCATCTTCCCATGGTAGCATACTCCAAGTAAGTACCTTTTCTTCAATCGACATAATTAGTTTTCGACCTGTCATAAGTTCTATTGGCATATATCCTGTCACTGAACTATGTGTTGTTCGATCAGCCCATAATGCAAATGACAAAAGCCGTGGCCACTCTTTAACTTTCCCATTACAAGCTTTAACTAATGCTTTCACAATCGATGGATGACCGCTTTCGCTTTTTGCATTCCCTTCAGGATTATAAGCAATAGTCAGTGATAGTTGAACTCCACATCTTTCAAAGAACTTACAAGCTTCTTGTGCATTTAATTCTCCACAATTTGTAGTGATTTTTTCTACGCATCCATAGCGGCAAATGACATCTTCAAGCAAAAACCTACAAATCTCCTCTGTAGATTTTGTCCTCAATGCTCTTCCTTCTACTTGATTTGATAAATCTTCACAAACTAAAATCAAATATCTCATCTGCCATAACCCAACCGACATAATAATCAAATCAACAACCCATTTAAAATGAATAGTCAGAGGATACGTAGGATGAAGACCATCTCGATGTCGGATATTAGAATACGATTGACAGATTTTACATGACTCTACAAATGAGACCACATCTCGATACATATTTTTCCACCAATATCGTTCCTTGAGTTTAGCAAAAGTAGCCCAGATTCCTTTATGCCCTGCCCATAAACTATCATGAAACTTTTTTAATAATTTTAGTTTTTCTTCCTTTTGGCCTATCACTCGTTGTGGCATCCCAATTCCTTTCTTCGGTCTCTTCCATAAGAATCCATCTCGAAGTAAAAATCCATATGCTTTTTTTCTTATTTGTTTGAATTTTTTTGTAGATCAATTCTCTTGCTTAGTCAAGGTATTCAAGTAATGACCAATATCCAATAATTCTCCTTCATAAGATTCTTCAAAAAATAGCTTGTCTTCTATGTTGAGATTTGACATTGAATAGAATTTCAATCCGATGTCATCAATGTCTTCAACCATTTCGTCCTCCCTCTCGTATCTTGCTCGAGATAGCATGTCTGCTACTAAATTGTCCTTTCCAGTAACATGCTTAAATTCTGGATTTAGAAACTTAATATAAGCAATCCATCTCAACATTGCAATATCTGGCGTTGAACAGTTAATAATCATTCCAAGCAATGGCAAGCAATCTGTTTCAATTACTACTACTGCCCCAATCAAATAGTCCTTTTTAGCTTTCATAGCCGAAACGACTCTCTAAAGTTCTCTTTTGACTTGCAAATATGCACGCTGACGAATACTTAAAACTTTAGCCCCAAATCAAACTGCAAATCTACTCCCATTTGAATCATCTTGACCCAAAGTCCATCCAATGGCAATTGGACTAGCGTCCACAGTAAGAATCACTAGTCTATTGCACTTATAATCAACCTTCTTCAATATTGGAGGTGACATCAATAATTTCTTCAATCTTTGCATTGCTTGAATATGCCTTTCTTTCCATTTAAATCGGTAACCCTTGCGTAACAGTTCATATAATGGATCCGCTATGTGAGCATAATGAGGGATCCAGATTTGACAAAATACACATGCACCTAAAAACCTGCGAACCTCTATTAAAGAATCACAATCTTCTTTCATCCTTCTAATTGCATCAACTTTAGTGGGATCTCGTTTTCTTTCGTAAGATCCACATAAATGTCCCACAATTACAACCTCTCGTACTCCAAATACGGACTTCATATCCGATAATGTAAGATGAACTTCTCCAAGCCGAGTTAAAATCTTTTCACAATCTTGTATATGATCAACAACATATTTGCGACATCCTCTCGTATCTAAAGTTTCATCCTTGTCTCCTTCTCTGCACCCTTTTATAGGGACATCATCCAGAAAAGGCATAGTCTTTTCTGGAATAAAATCTCTCAATACCTTATTCATTCCATTCATCCTATGCGCAACTGAGTTGGTCGTGCCTAGAGGAAGAGTGCACATTCTAACCAATCCAAGTGGTGTCCTCATTGTTGTCATATCTCTACTTCCTTTCGCAAGTTGAAATTGATCATAACCTGAATACAAGTCACCCATTGAATAGATTGCCCTTCTAGCAAATGCCTCAGTAAATTCATCCACAATAGGTCCAATTCCCGCATTCCTGACAGTTAGTGCATTCACTGGTTGCATATCTTGAATAAACTGTAGTGACCCATTCTTCTTAGGTACCGTAAACCATCGATTAGAATACGGCGCAAATGAAGGTTCCAATATTTTCATCTTTATCTTTTCCTTTAATAGTTCAACCAATTTAGGTAAATGTGCCCTCGGTACTGGAATCGGTCTTAGATTCCAAGGTACATGCGATACAGTGAAGATAACCATAGGTGTTATAATATTTGGATCCACACACCCAATTTCATGAGATTCGAAAGCAAACGATCTACCTTGTTTAGCCAACATCTTTTTGAAGCAAGTAATTTCCTCCGGCAATAAAGAACCATCAGAACCAATCTTCAATTCTTCAAAAGTTTCTTTAGTAAACTGATGTCCAATACTCATTGGATCTCTTAAACTTGCTTCTTTTGATGCTTCTCCCATTTTTTCTTTAGAATCTTCTGGTAATGGTCCGGCGACAGGCTTTACCTTCTTATCTACCGTTTTATATCTCATCTCTACAGTGACTTCTGGTGCTTGAAAAGATTCAAGTATGGTATAAACCTCTCTTGAATGAATCTCAACAATCTTCACATTATCCCCTAACCCAATAGATGTAATGAATTCCAATGAATCTTCCAGTCCATTTTCTTCATAAATACCTAAAATCCTCTCATCATCTTACAATGTACCTAACTTGCGTAATTGTCCTTCAATATCATATAATCTTTTTCTTTCTTTTCTTTTAAAATCATCAACTTTCTTATACATAATATTTCTATTCTCCAATATACCAATAAAACTCTCATCAAAGGCACCTTCATCTCGCGAGAGTACCTCCTCTTTTGTACCTCCATAATCTCGCTTTACAGTGGTACCTCCTCAAAATCCTTAAATCCTTCAACAATCTTTGGCAATGGTTTCTCCTTCATTCTATCTCGATTCCGTTCATGGTTAGGAGGTACTGTTAGAAATTGTATAGCTTTCTTCCCATCTTCGCTCCGTACCCTTGCATAAGCAGATCCATCGTCAAGTACTTTTGTTTCCATCCGTGTTGCTGTAATATAAGGTTGTCCTAAAATCAATGGATAAGACGTTGTATCTTAAATAAAGAAATGTTGCTCCGTTGCAACATCCCCAATCCGTATTTTGTTATCTGGACAAGCTCCGTATAATTCGCCCCATGTGTGATTAGCCGCTCGTATTACCCATCCATGTTCCATATCAATTGGCCATTTTTGCTTCTTATAAAGATCTTTAGATATAAGATTTATTTCAGAACCATGGTCGATTAAAGCAACTATTGGTTCTTCTATATCTCCTACTTTCACCAATACCTCAATAGTTGCCCTTGCCCAATGTTTCCGAGTATAATGGCTCAAAGTTTCCATTTCCTTGTCACTAGAATCTTCGAAACGTACTCGTTGATTATACCCATTCTTTTCATTTGTTGGTTGCTTGTAACCAATATCAACCTCTTCTTCATCTTTATATATTCTTGCATCAATAGCATGACTCATTCCAGTTTTGCCCATTAATTGCCTCTTTCGCTTAATGCTGTCAATGATAACATCATGAACCTCCTTCTTTGCAATTTCCAAGACTTCTTTCAATGTGAATTCCACCTTAGCGTTTAATATACGTTCTTCCAACACCCCTTTCAAATTTGTTGCCACTTTAATGTCAAAAAGTAGCTTATAAGCAATTGATTTGCCTTTATCTTTTGTCTCCGTTGTTTTTTCTCCCAATGATGCTGAGGTATCCTTTATAGGCAATTCTTGTGAAGCTGCCTCCCGAGCCTTGTCTCCTCGAGTTTGCCTCTTAGAAGAATTTCCTTCTCTAGTATCATCAAAATTTCCTCTTCTCTTTTCTTCCATCAAAGCTTCATGTTGGCTCTTAGCAATATATGCATGAACTGAAAGAGACTCAATATGATCCTCTCAACCTGTTCTACCTCGTATTATAGCTGCAATCCTCAATAACGCTTCTCGAGGTAATTTCCCTTCTTGCATTGTAGAAACGGCAAAAGCCCAAAACTCACTAGTTTCCGTACTTCCACCAATTTCATCATCTACTCTAGCACCATAACTTACACTTTCTCGTGCTGCTGTTTTATGCTCTTTTAGGTAATCTTGAATCAATGCTCTCATTCCTCCCTTGCCAAAATTGGTTTGAAGAAGATCCTCCCTATCTTTCAATGCTATCTTCCCATCTTTCCAGCAAATAATTCCCTGCCGTATCATATTATTAAATTCATTGCAATCTTTTCTAGTGTGTGAAGCATCATCACACCAAATGCATCTTTGTACATATCCTTGTTTTGAAACATTCTTCGAATTATTTATAGAAGTATTCTCTTCAAGTCTTGCCAATTTGATTTGAAGATCTCGCATTCCTCGTATAATTTCTTCCATACCCATATCTGCTTTCTTTGACAAGGATGTCGAAGGTTGAACTGTAGGCATTGTCGGTGGTGTTGTACGTACTGGAGCTTTGGGTGCTTGTACTGTTTTTGGAATATTGCTCCTATCCTTCCTCCTTTCTTTTTTTATAAGCAACCCCACCGCATCTTCAACGTTCTTCCACTTTGTTGTCAATCCTTCATCTTCTTCTTTGTCTTCAAGAAAGAGTTCTAATTTCTCTTGCAATTCTCTATCATCAGCTTGAAGAAATAGATCAACTTTGTTCGGCTCCAATGTCAATTTTTCTACCTTCGACAATTGAGAGTATTGCCTCTCAAATTCCCTTAGTAGCTCTGTTGCTTGCAAATTCTTATTGGGCCGTTCAATCCATTCTAGAAACAGCTTCTTAGTAACGCGATCAACATCTTCCAAGAAATATTCATCTTTCAATGCATGTAAAAAAACCTCCCATGAATTCCCATAACGATCCATAATCGATGTATTGTGGTCTCTTATCTCCGGTATCGTGGCAAGTCCAAATAGTTCAACCATTTTCTTCTCAGAAACCCGATTTAATTCCATTTCACGAACATAACATCTTAAATACCTTGAAATATTCCTCCCATCAAATTGATCAATTTTATTGACCACTGCTTGTAATGCTTTGGTTGCCAAAGCTTCTTTTTGATCATTGCTTTGCTGTTGCTGCATTGATAATCAGAAGGCTTGAAACATACTAGCAATAGACGGATCCATGTGCATACCTTGTCCTTTAGAAGAATCCCCACCAGAAACTCCTCCCAAAAATCCTTCAAAATTTTTATTTTCGTTTTTTATAAAATAAAGATAAAATCAACCAAAATCCAATACCTTCCACCTCAAGCTTTCACGTCGGGTTCATCACTTATGTCGTATTACGTGCTTTCCTGCTCGAGAACGCACAGGGCGTCTAGGTGTAGAAGGTAGTATGGAGATTCGCCAATATTCAAGCAGTTTATTAGTTTTTGACTATTGGAATACAAACAACTGCAACAATACACCAAAAATCTATACGGATGCCCTTCGACTGCTTTTCCAAGTCCTTTTTGCCCCAGCCGATAGGTCTCTAGACGTTACAGAGAACCTTGAACAATCCAAACTGTTAATCTTCGATACCGCTTTATACTCACGATCTTGTATCCACTGACTGTCTTGTTAGATTAACCCAATAAATTTCATTCACTCCGCATACTCAATCCTATAGACACCCTTTTAACTCTTCATCACAGACGTAACTCGATTTCACAAAACAGTCAAGAGTAATTAAACCCACTTCATTAAAAATCTCAATTCACCATTACAACACTGACTTCAGCAACGATTGCCTCAGTCTTCCCAAAACCCTATGAAGAAAAAAAACCCAATTCTCTGTCTTTTTCCCCGCCTGAAGCATGAAGCTAGCTCTCTCCGATCCTTCAAAAAAAAAAAAAACTCCCCAAAAAACTTATTCTCTTCCCTAACCTTCTTCTCTGAATTTCTTCAATCTTCCGTCTTGGATCCGGAATTGGCTCCCACCGTCAAAGCTTGGATCTGAAATTGGCTCTCGTCGTTAGAGCTTTCTCTCCCATTTTTATCTTTAAGAGATCTTTTTACCGAAAATAATGTTCCCTGAAACGGCACAGAGAACAGGACAGCCTGAAACAGAATCGAAACCCCGTAATCGGGACTAGATTGAGTCGCTCGACCAATTCAAGTCTCATATTGGGTAAGAGGACCTAGATTGGATTCTTAAAATTGGATCAAATTGGCTCTTCGAACTAGGCTCACCCGTCTTGTGAATTGGTCCTTTCTCTTCCTGCTGACTCCCGTTATTGGAATCGAACGGAGCATTTCAGTATGCCCTGGCTGACTGTAACGGGGTGACTTAACCTGGCCACTCAGTATTTGTACTGGAGTTGGTCGTTGCTCCCAATATTCGAGGTAATTGAACATTAATAAAAGTCCCCTTTCTTTATATTTTCACGGTATACTTGTGTTACAACATGATAACAGTACCTAAGAAGAATGGGTCACTACAGTTTATTCAAGATATGCAACCAGTGAATGTAGTAACTGTCAAGAATGCAAGAATTGGACCTATTGTGGATGAATTTGCTGAGGCATTTGCTGGACCGGCGATCTATTCAATGGGTGACTTGTATTCACGTTATGATCAATTTCAACTTGCGGAAGGAAGTAGAGATATGACAACAATGAAGACACCACTTGGATTGGTTAGAATGTACACTCTTCCTCAAGGCGCGACCAACTCAGTTGCGCATATGATGAATGGGATGAATAAGGTATTGAGAGATTTTATTTCGGAAAAGACTATGCCTTTTTTGGATGATGTTCCTATAAAAGGGTGCAGAGAAGGAGACAAGGATGAAACTTTAGATATGAGGGGGTGTCACAAATATGTTGTTGATCATATACAAGATTGTGAAAAGATTTTAACTCGGCTTGGAAAAGTTCATCTTACATTATCGGGTATGAAGTCCGTATTTGGAGTACGAGAGATTGTAATTGTTGGACATTTATGTGGATCTTATGGAAGAAAACTAGATCCGACTAAAGTTGATGCAATTGGAAGGATGAAAGAGGATTGTGATTCTTTAACAGAGGTTCGCAGGTTTTTAGGTGCATGTGTATTTTGTCAAATCTGGATCCCTCATTATGCTCACATAGCGGATCCATTATATGAACTGTTACGCAAGGGTTACCGATTTAAATGGGAAGAAAGGCATATTCAAACAATGTAAAGATTGAAGAAATTATTGATGTCACCTCCAATAATGAAGAAGGTTGATTATAAGTGCAATAGACTAGTGATTCTTACTGTGGACGCTAGTCCAATTGCCATTGGATGGGCTGTGGGTCAAGATGATTCCAGTGGGAATAGATTTGCAGTTTGATTTGGGGCTAAAGTTTTAAGTATTCGTCAGCGTGCATATTCGCAAGTCAAAAGAGAACTTTGGGGAGTTGTTTCGGCTATGAAAGCTGAAAAGGACTATTTGATTGGGGCAGTAGTAGTAATTGAAACAGATTGCTTGCCATTGCTTGGAATGATTATTAACTGTTCAACGCCAGATATTGCAATGTTGAGATGGATTGCTTATATTAAGTCACTAAATCCAGAATTTAAGCATATCACTGGAAAGGGCAATTTAGTAGCAGACATGCTATCTCGAGCAAGATACGAGAGGGAGGACGAAATGGTTGAAGACATTGATGATGTCGGATTGAAATTCTATTCAATATCAAATCTCAACATAGAAGACAAGCTATTTCTTGAAGAATCTTATGAAGGAGAATTATTGGATATTGGTCATTATTTGAATACCTTGTCTAAGCAGGGGAATTGATCTACAGAAAATTTCAAACAAATAAGAAAAAAAACATATGGATTTTTACTTCGAGATAGATTCTTATGGAAGAGACTGAAGAAAGGAATTGGGATGCCATGACGAGTGATAGGCAAAAAAGAAGAAAAACTAAAATTATTAAAAAAGTTTCATGATAGTTTATGGGCAGGGCATAGAGGAATCTGGGCTACTTTTGCTAAACTCAAGGAACGATATTGGTGGAAAAATATGTATCGAGATGTGGTCTCATTTGTAGAGTCATGTAAAATCTGTCAATCGTATTCTAATATCCGACATCGAGATGGTCTTCATCCTACGTATCCTCTGACTATTCATTTTAAATGGGTTGTTGATTTGGTTATTATGTCGGTTGGGTTATGGCAGATGAGATATTTAGTTTTAGCTCGTGAAGATTTATCAAATCAAGTAGAAGGAAGAACATTGAGGACAAAATCTACAGAGGGGATTTGTAGGTTTTTGCTTGAAGATGTCATTTGCCGCTACGGATGTATAGGAAAAATCACTGCAGATCATGGAGAATTAAATGCACAAGAAGCTCGTAAGTTCTTTGAAAGATGTGGAATTAAACTATCACTGACTATTGCTTATAATCCAGAAGGGAATGTAAAAAGCGAACGCGGTCACCCATCGATTGTGAAAGCATTAGTTAAAGCTTGTAATGAGAAAGTTAAAGAGTGGCCACGGCTTTTGTCATTTGCATTATGGACTGATCGAAAAACACATAGTTTGGTGACAGTACATATGCCAGTAGAACTTATCACAGGTCGAAAACTAATTATGCCGATTGAAGAAAAGGTAATTACTTGGAGTATGCTACCATGGGAAGATGGATTGACAAGAGAAGAACTTCTGGCTATTAGGATTCGACAATTGGAGCAAAGAACGGAAGATGTCCAGATAGCATTGGGAAGGTTAAAAAGAGCAAGGTTACAAAATAAGGCGCGATTCGATAAGCAACATCGATTGAGACCTAAAGCAATCGAGGAAGGTGACTGGGTACTTGTTTATGACAATAGTCTGGATAATCAACATAGTACTTTGCGGAAATTTTCAAAACGTTGGTTTGGACCATATGTATAATAACTGTTCATGATAATGCGACTTACTCATCATGGGAGTTAGATGGTACAAAATTGAAAATACCAATTGCAGGGAAGCGAGTAAAAATATTTAAACGAAGACACACAGAGATGAATATGGAAGACCTTAATGAAGGTATAGAGATTCCGCAGCAAGAGATTGAAAGTGATTTGGATAATGAAGGTGACGAAGACAAACTGGACAAAGACGTAGATGATATATTCTAAATCAAACAGCAATTGGATAAATTGGTGCATATCAGAAGATGCACAGGTTCAGAGGGGGTGGATGTCGTGTTGTAATACGAGTATACCGTGAAAATATAAAGAAAGGGGACTTTTATTAATGTTTGGTTATCTCGAATATTGGGAGCAACGACCAATTCCTGTGCAAATATTGAGTGGCCAGTTTCAGTCACCCCGTTACAGTCAGTCGGGGCATACTGAAATGCTCCGTTCAATTCTAATAACGAGAGTCAGTAGGAAGAGAAAGGACCAATTCACACGACGGGTGAGCCTAGTTCAAAGAGCCAATTGGATCCAATTTCAAGACATCCAATCCGGGTCCTCTTACCCAATATGAGACCTGAATTGGTCGGGCAACCCAATGCAGTCTAATTACGAGAAAATCCAGGTCTTACTACGGGCCTCAGCTAATCTGACGCGAAGGACCAAATTGATCCAATTACGGGAACATCCGAGTCTTTCTACTGGACTCTTACCCAATATGAGACCTGAATTGGTCGGGCGACTTAATGTAGTCACGATTACGGGGCTTCGATTCCATTTCTGGCTGTTCTATTCCATGTGCCATTCCGGGAACGTCCTTTCGGTACAAGGATCTCTTAAAGGTGAAAATGGAGGAGAAAGCTTTGACGGCGAGAGCCAATTTTGGATCATGCTCTGATGGCGGGAGCCAATTTTGGATCCAAGATGGAAGATTGAAGAAATTCAGAATTAAGGTTAAGAAATGAGAGGGGAGGAGTTATTTTTTGGGAGGTTTTGAAGGATTGGGAGAGCTAGCTTCATGCTTCGGGCGGGAAAAAAAGACAGAGAATTGGATTTTTTTTCTTCATAGGGTTTTGGAAAGACTGAGGCAATCGTTGCTAAAGTCAGTGTTGTAATGGTGAATCGAGATTTTTAATGAAGTGGATTTGAATACTCTTTACTGCTTTGTGAAATCGAGTTACATCTATGATGAAGAATTAAAAGGGTGTCTATAGGATTGAGTATGCGGAGTGAATGAAATTTATTGGATTAATCTAATGAGACAGTCAGTGGATACAAGATCGTGAGTATAAAGCGGTATCGAAGATTAGCAGTTTGGATTGTTCGGGGTTCTCTGTAACGTCTAGAGATCCACTGGCTGGGGCAAAAAGTACTTTGGCGAGCAGTCGAAGGGCATCCGTATAGATTTACGGTGTATTCTTGTAGTGGCTTATATTCGAACAGTCAAAAACTGATAGACTGCTTGAATATTGGCGAATCTCCATACTACCTTCTACAGCCAGACGCCCGGCGCATTCTCAAGCAGAAAAGCACGTAATACGACAACTTATAAAGTTACTACTAATGCTATCTCTTTACTATTGGTTTATGGCCAGAAAGTAATATTACCTATTGAATTGGAAGTCCAAAGTTTACGAATTACTATAGATAATAGATTGGGAGATCATGATTCATTATAGCACTATTTAGAAGAATTAGAAAAATTAGATGAAAGTAGAGCCAATGCATTAATGATAATGGAAACTACACAAAAATGAAGGAAGACTTATTATGATAGTAAGCTTAGACCAAAGGCTTTTATGCCAAATAATTTGATATTTCTTTATGATAGTCAATTTAAAAATTTTCTAGAAAAATTTCAAGTTCGATGGTATAGGCCATATCGAGCTCTTGATGGATTTTCAAATGGTTCAGTGCAATTGGAAGATTTTATGGATACTAAATTTATGACATAGATCAATGGCAATCGGCTTAAACTTTACTATACATAAATCCGGGACGGATTTTTTATTACAAAAGAAAGAAAAATCAACCCAATTGATTGGACCATAGTAAGAAATATGATGGGGGCTCTTGACAAGCATTGTGTTTTCTTTTGTAGTTAAAGAGAAGTGGATGGAGGAAAAGGAGAAGATGACAAACATGGTATCTGAGAATGCAAGGATGGGGACCGATTGGAAGGAACGGCAAGAGCGGCTGTAGGTAGAGGTTGAGATATTGCAGACTAAACTAGCCGCATTAGCGAAGGAGGCCAATAATGTAGTGTGGATCAATACGCAAGTTTCAGTGACAACACCTTTGGAGATACCTTTGAAATCGATAGAAGAATGGTAGAAAATATTAGAGGAGCACGACAACCAAATTTCTCAATGTAATTGTCGTTTTACTTATTCTACAATTCCTTCCAGAATAAATCTGTATAAGAGAATTCAAATACATGGAAAGACTAAGCGCATGAGTTTCATTTATTTGGGTCACACAATTAATTGTATTCCGAACCACTAAAATACTAAAAAATACTACAATGCTTCCTCTCAATAATAATACTCCTTTATCAACTGATAACCACAATGTGTAATCTTGCACTCTCAAAAGATCGCTCAAAACTCAATAAATTCCATCCAATATCAGAAATAACAGACTTCACTCCAACCAATCTGAATTCACAAAATTCCTATAATCAGAGACTTCCTCTATCTAAACACACAGACACAACTCTCAATAAACAACAATCATAATCTTCCATCCATAATCAATCGTTCAATAACTTCTCATATAATTCAATCACACAGTAATCCAATTACATAATTAATAACTCATAAATCAATCTCTAATTTATTCCACAGACTTGCTTCTCAGTATTCAAAAATTATCCATTACTCTTCAACAACAAAGAAAACAAAAGAAACAAAGAGGAAGCACCAAGCTTAATCCTGGCTCATGACTATCACGGTCTGGTATCAAGGACAAAGACTCGATGAGGAAAAATATACACCAAAAGGCTATCTCGATATAATAAGTCAAAATATAAACAAGTAGGTATATTAAAAGGAAACTGGAATGGCTATTGCCACAAGACAAGAAATTAAAGACTCTTGAACCTGGACTAGAAGCAAGAAAGGAGTTGACAAGAGTGAAGAAGCCTTCACTCTTGTCTCTATATATACTATCTAACTAGGGGCTACGTGGCGACGTTCTATAGGACCTCCAATATGTGTTGACTTTGTAGGACACATGCCTTGACTTACAAGGCAAGTTTTTCTACGTGTGGGCCACATAGTTAGCTTGATCTTCAAGCTAACAACATGTGTGGCACATGGCCAACTTGTTGACCACGTTTCTAATCCAAAAAGTCAATTAAAGACACCTATGAAGTCAAAGCAGCGTCTAGGAAGTTTCTAGGAAGCTTCTATATTAAATATTATATAATTAACTTACTTTTATCTACTTTTACTTACTTCTACCTATTTCTATATGTAATTATTAGCTTACATGATTATGGCCGTGACATTACCCCCTCTTCTAGAGACGAGTTCCACGAGGAGCGGTCATCATATGTTGAAGAAATCTATGATGCGACGAATTGTATTCGCCACATACTCTGATCTCTGTTTTCTTCGAAGATGATTGATAGGGCCTCTCAACCATCGGTAGTGTCCCATACCAGGGCGGGAAGACCACCCAGTTATTTGATCATTATTGAGGCCTTCATAACTTCCTTCGAATAGAATATTCGGAACACCATCAGGAGTTGTTCCTACCTCTAGCAAAATCACCAAACATCGGGAGTCCCTTCCCAAATCATGATACCAAACGCGTTGTATCTCACCATCTGTTCAAGGAAGAACATGTCGTTCTTGAAGATCTTCATCTCGATTGCGTCGTCTTGAAGGTTGTGACAATCGTAATGTCTCGTCCGACAGGTCAGCAAACGAAGGTTCTTGAGTTGAATCCGCTGGTTGTTGGCTCTCCATCTAATTAGCATCACAAATGTAAAGAAGTTACAAACAAGGATAGGAAATTGAATGTTATCTTGCCTCAATCTTGTCTCTTTTATAAGAGAGATTTTCATCTTGGTTTTGATGGATGTCGTTGATGAAAAACTTTGACTTTAGTTGATGCATTTGCTAGATTCCTGGATGGCTCCCATGTGCGTTCACTAATATCATATCCGCGCCAATGAACAAGATATTCCAGCTTATTTCGGCGCCGCCTTGAGTCTAATATCTCTTCCACCTCAAATTCTTCATTATTATCTACTTCTATAGGAGGCGATGGCATTTGTCTTCTTCCTTGTATATCCACTGTCTTATATGGTTCAAGAAGAGATACGTGGAATACAGGATGGATCTTCATTGACTCCGGTAGATGTAACCGATATGCAACTGGGTTGATCTGTTCAGAAACAGAAAAGGGGCCAAGCCTACGATAGTCCAACTTGTCACAAGGTCAAATAGTCTTGATATTGCGACGAAGTAGCCATACCTTATCACCCACGTTGGTTTGTGGTTGCTCCTTACGATATAGATCTGCGTTTATTTTTTGTCGTTCTTGAGCTTCCTTCAATTGTGTCTTCATTATTGCATGTAACTCTGACAACCAATTTGCCATATCTTCTGCTGCAGGATTATCAACTTTTGAAAAATCAAAAGTATCAAGTCGTGGATGATAGCCATAATTGGCAAAGAAAGGTGTTTGTTGCGTGGAAGAATGTACCGTATTATTATAAGCAAACTCTGCCAATGGCAGAAGGGTTGTCCAATCATCTTGTTGGTAGTTGATAGTACACCTTAAATATTGCTCCAAGACTTGGTTTACGCGCTCTGTTTGTCCATCAGTTTGAGGATGGAAAGCTGAAGATAGCTTTATGTCCACTTTTGAAATCTTGAAAAGAGTCCTCCAGAATCTCGACACAAATTGAGTTCTCCTATCCGATATGATATCTTTAGGTAATCCATGATAGCGATAGATATTATCAATGAAAAGCTTAGCTGTTTCTTCACCTGTGATAGATTTTGTACATGGCACAAAATGTGCCATCTTGGTGAAACGATCTACTATCACAAATATAGAATCATAAGATCTTGAGTTTGGAAGATCTGTGATGAAATCCATAGAAACAGAAGACCATGGTTGTTCTGGTATAGGTAATGGCTGAAGAAGTCCGTAAGGTCGATGTCGAGGAATTTTTGATCTTGAACAAATATCACATGATTGTACAAAGTCTTTGACTGACTTCCACATTTGTGGCCACCAAAAATCTCTTGATATGAGTTCCAAAGTCTTATTATATCCAAAGTGCCCTGCTGCTGGAAAGTCATGACGTGCTTGAAGAACACGTAAACGTGCTTCTCCTTCTGGAACATATAGGCGTCCTTCAAAATATAATAGATTATTCTTGAACTCAAACTTAGAAGGATCATGAGACTTGGAAGAATTATTCTCGATATCATAAACAAGAGGGTCTGAGGACATATTGGACTGGATTTGCTTAAGAAAAGTTGAATCAACAGTCAATGTTGATTTCATTGCTCGGAGATGAAATTGCTCCGGTTTCAAGAGGACCGTTCTTTGTTGCTCAAAAGCTGCATCTCCTTCTTTTGGTGCAAAATAAGAACGTCTAGATAGGGCATCGGATAAACCTTGTTGTTTTCCTGGCCGATAAGTGATAATGAACTCGAATCTTGACAAAGACATACTCCAACGAGCTTGACGACGATTCAACACGCGTGCTGACATGAAATACTCGAGGTTCTTGTGATCTGTATACACAGTGACTGGACTAGAAGCGCCTTCTAGATAATGACGCCATTCTTGAAAGGAATCCACGATCGCAAGAATTTCTTTATTGTGGATCTCATAATTGATCTCGGCTGCTGAGAATTTTCTTGAATGAAAAGCTATCAGATGGAGTTTGTCATCTGTTCCCATTTGTGATAAAATTGCACCCAAGGCAAAATCTGATGCATCTATTTCCATAAAAAATGCCTTGGAAAAGTCAACACGATATAAGACTGGTGCAGAGACAAACGATGTCTTCAAGGCTTCAAATGCTGCTTCCGCTTCTTGATTCCATTGAAATTTATCTTTACTAGTCAAGCGTGTAAGTGGAGCTGCAACTCGTGAGAAATCTTTGATGAAGATCCGATAGTAATTGGCAAATCCCAAGAAACATTGGACATCTCTTACTGTCCTTGGAATCTTCCAATCCACGATTGTTTGGACTTTCTTAGAATCCATCATGAGACCATCATTTGAAATGATGTATCCTAAAAAGTCAACTTGAGTAGTGTGGAATACACACTTTTTCATCTTGGCGTACAATCCTGCATCTCTAAGTTTTTGTAATACTTGACGAACATGTATTTCATGTTCTTCGACGTTCTTGGAATAGATCAGGATATCGTTTAAATAGCAGACGAAAAAATTGTCTAAGAATTCACGAAATATATCATTCATGAGATGTTGAAAAGCAGCTGGTGCATTCGTGAGTCCAAAGGGCATGACATTATATTCGAAATGTCCATACCTGGTTCGAAACGCAGTCTTCCATTCATCTCTTTCTTTGATCTGTACTAGATTATATGCTCCTCTTAGATCTATTTTTGTATAGATCTTAGCTTGATTCAACTGGTCAAGGAGTCCTGATATCTAACGTAATGGATACCTGTTCTTGATTGTGATCTTGTTGAGTCCTCGATAATCAACACACTTTCGTAAAGATCCATCTTTTTTCTTTACGAATAGAATTGGAGCTCCTGCTGGAGATTTTGAATGGCGTATGAAATTCTTCGCTAAATTCTCGTCAATATATGTCTTGAGTTCAGCCATCTCAACTTGCGATAAACTGTAAATTGGTCCAAATGGTGGCTGAGTTCCTTCCTTGAGGTCGATTGAACAATCATATGGACGATGCTCAGGAAGAATATCTGCATTCTTTTTCTCAAAAACGTCTTGATACTCCTGATATTGACTTGGAATGCCACTTGAAGTCTTTACGTTTTCAAAAATAGGTGCAGCATAAATAGCAAAAGTTGATCCTTCTTTTGCTACGTGTATAAATGCTTTTGCACCTATCAGTACGGGTTTTACTGTACTAGACTTATAATTTTTTACTTGGTTCGTAGAACTATTAATAACGCTTTTGAAAAAGTCAAGTTTACGCAAATTCCAATCTATTCGAGGGTTATATTTTTCTAGCCAGGATAAACCTAAAATAACTGGATTGGACGGGGATTTAATTATGTTAAAAGCTATGTAGCTATCATGACCGTCTATTGTTACTTTTATAGGATGAGTTTCATGAGTGACATCTCCAGAAGACAAGGGACGACCATCTATGACTTCTACATGTACTGGTTTAGGTTTCTGTACAAAGGGTATTTTACGACTTTTAACAAATTGTTCATCTAAAAAACATGCTGAGGCTCCCGAATCTAATAAAGCAGAGGCTTTGTAATTCTTAGGTCCTAAATATAAGTCTATTATAAAACAAGGAGAGGGTTCTGAGGAGAGGATAGGACCTTCATTAGGAATTGTACAAGGTTCCAGCTGCACGGTCCCTATTGTAGCTGGACGAATCCGTTTTCCGACATGTTGTCTTCTTTCACCGTCGTATCCCTCATTTTATAGTTGCGTCGTTTCTTTGGACAATGTTGAGCAGTGTGCTTAGGTTCTCCGCAATATAAACATAATCCTTCTTGACGACGACGAATCTTTTCTTGCTCAGTTAGGGGTTTAAAACGTACCGCGTCAATTTGCATGTCTTCTACTTCTGAATGTACGTTTGGCAAAGATGTTGATGTTGCCATTGAGTAATAACGTTGAGGTTCCCGTGAATGATTCTCAGATCGAAATTCAAAAAGTCGATTATCACATTTTACCGCAAAATCGATTGCTTGACTCAAAGTTTGAGGATCAGGTAAGTTGAGCATCAATTTCTTTACTTCGTATTGCAATCCATAAAGAAATTGACTGATGAGTGCAGCATCATCCCACTTGATGTCAATTGCAAGTTGTCGAAATTGTGAAGCATATACTGTTACTGAGCGATTTTCTTGTCGCAGAATTTGGATCTTATTTGTTGCAACACGAGTTGCATCGTGTTCACCATACATAGATCGTAACTCTGCCAAAAAAGCTTCCAAATTGTCCAATATTGGATTTCGTTGTTCAAGAAAAGACGAAAACCACGATAATGCAGAACCAGAAAGTAGAGTGCTAATAAACCTGACTTGTGATCTTGGAGTTGGATAGCTTTGCGGTTGAAGTTCAATTGCCAATTGTACTTGATTGATGAACCCTCAAAACTTTGATCTCGTACCATCAAATTTCTCAAGTAAGGCAATTCTTGGTTTTCTAGTGCTTATAGGGTGTTGTACAATTGGAGAAGGAACGTGATTTGTTGTAGATGTTGAAGCAACTCCGATCATCTCTATATCTCCACTTTCTGCTATTCTTGTTCTTTCATGTGTTGGTGAATTGAGTTGATGCATCGCAAGCATTAACTCCCTCATTTGCTCTTGCATTTGTGCCATTGCACTCTTCATTTCAACAAGTTCTGCCATAATGACACTAAGAAGAAAAATTTGTTTGATATTGCTCAAGACAAAAGAAAAGAAAGACTTGATAACAAAGAAGATACTAAGAACAATATCAGTTTAGAAGTGGGTAATCCGCAAACTTCTAATACGCTTATGTCTTGTCAAGAGAAAGGGGTAATCCACTCTTACTCAAGAAAAAACAAAGCTTTGATATTGTAAGTGTACTCTTGTCAATCTGTCAAGGACAAAGACTCGATGAGGAAAAATATACACCAAAAGGCTATCTCGATATAATAAGTCAAAATATAAACAAGTAGGTATATTAAAAGGAAACTAGAATGGCTATTGCCACAAGACAAGAAACTAAAGACTCTTGAACCTGGACTAGAAGCAAGAAAGGAGTTGACAAGAGTGAAGAAGCCTTCACTCTTGTCTCTATATATACTATCTAACTAGGGGCTACGTGGCGACGTTCTATAGGACCTCCAATATGTGTTGACTTTGTAGGACATATGCCTTGACTTACAAGGCAAGTTTTTCTACGTGTGGGCCACATAGTTAGCTTGATCTTCAAGCTAACAACATGTGTGGCACATGGCCAACTTGTTGACCACGTTTCTAATCCAAAAAGTCAATTAAAGACACCTATGAAGTCAAAGCATCGTCTAGGAAGTTTCTAGGAAGCTTCTATATTAAATATTATATAATTAACTTACTTTTATCTACTTTTACTTACTTCTACCTATTTCTATATGTAATTATTAGCTTACATGATTATGGCCGTGACAATTGGTACCTTGACAAACTTCTACAACTCCTATATAATTGCTACTGATTTCCAGATTCTAATCATAATCTTAAAATAACCACTTTTAATAACTGAATCAATCATCCATTGTCGTACTGTAAATGCTTACAGTATGTAAAAATTAGTTAACATATATTATATGTTGATAAATCTAAATATGTTTTAGAGTGACTAGTAGATTAAATTAAAAAGAGTTGGTATAGGAAACTTTACTTTGTTTCTTTACTTCTTTTGATTTTGACATTAAAATATATATATATATATATATATATATATATATATTTATAGGACCTAAATGTTTAGTATGAAGCCTTGGGAGAAGATAGAAACCTAAGGATGAAAATCTAAACTAGTAGGAGGCTAATTGGAAGGGATGAAAGCATGGCATGGTCAGATGAGGGCAAGGAATGGAGAACTTCATCCCTATTGGTCGAATACCATGCCCAATGGACTTTGAGGAGGCTATCTGCGACCTTAAGAAGGGTTTCGGTGACTTCAAAGGGGGCATTCGGAGATTAAAAGCTAGGATTGTAAAATTTAGGATTTGGAGAACAATTTGTATATAAAAATTAGAGGATTTGGAGTTAGGGTGAAAAAGTTATAACCGTTTGAAGTTAAAGTGTTTATTTAAGACATACTATTACTCTTTTGAGAGTACGAGGAGTTTTACAGCATCTTTTGAAGATTGGAAGGTGCGAGTAAAACGAAGATTTCAAGGCCTACATCTTTTATGAAAGAATTATTGCTTTTGGAGTTCATATGAAGGAGTTGTAAGGAGTTGAAGGCGACGCTTCCAAATCAAAAGTAGTAAGTAAGCGGGTTTGTTTGTAGTAATGGTTGAAGCCATAACTTGAGTTTTCGAACGAATTTTTGGCTCAAACTTTTTGGAGAATGTAAAATTTTGTGTTAAAAAGCTATATATACAAATTTCGTGGCATTTGAGTTTATATTTTATGAGATATGAAGAAAATTGCACGTAGATGTATAAAGACAAGGGTTTGAAGCGACTGTTAGGAGTTTCAAGATATCTCAAGATCTGCAATGAATTTGCAATTAAAAATTATTGTAGAAGTTAATAAGAATACATCAGTATCTCATGTAAATTTTGAGTTTTTTTGGACAGACGGATTAAGAGATATGAGGTGTTGAAGTTTGGAAAAATCTCCACATAAGATTAAACAAGGATTTAGAAGATTTTATCATATTTTGGAAGTTGTGGATTACTTGAGGATTGTGTATTTGGTATAATTACTCAAAAAGAGAAAAATTATATATAAACTTAGGGCTTCTCTAATTTTTAAGCTTAATTGAATAATTAGTGACAACCAGAAGCCCAGCATTTTCTTGAAGCAAACTCTCTCTACCCCGACACCGTCCTCCTAAACTGACTATTCTATGGACTATTAATCTATTTTATCAATATCTTATAAAAACAAACTAATATTTATTTTACATAGCCCCACTTCTATCTATGGAGCATCCTTGCAAATACATAATTGATTCTTATCTAAAAACTACTTAACAAAATTCTACAAAATTAGTAATTCCTCTAGCCCATCCAATTAAACATTTGCTATATTATCGAATGTAGGTTCCACCGATTCTGGTTCTAAATTCAAATTTTTCTCCTCCTCCAATCCGTCCATCGACTCCTTTGTCAATTGATTTGATAGATCTTCATTATACTCACCCAATTCATGGACTTGAGCCTCCAATTTTAAGATTTGGACATCACAGAGTTCCAATTGATGCTGCTGCTGACTCATCCATTGTGGAACATCTTCAATTGATACTTGAGACTGGCTTCTCACTGTTAACTCTACCATCAATTTTGTCACCTCAGCTTGTAAAACTTCGATTTTGGACCTCAACTTCTTCGTTTCGTATCTGGATTGGTCACTCAATGCTTCTTTCTCTTTCATCAATAACTTTACTTTTTCTCTTTCTGCTTGCAACTGACATTTGAGTTTCTCCCGTTCCAAATCTCATGTCTTGCGATTCTGGATCAATTCATCTCGTTGTCCTTCCACAATCCATAAGATGTGTTCTTTTTCTTTCGTCGAAGACTCATATTGGTGAACCCATTTCCACTCCAATACTAGCTTAGATTCCCCAATTTCGTGTATCGTCCATTCTTGCTCTTCAATTCTTTGGTTTTACTCTGATATCACCTTCTTACTATCCTCTAAATCTCGTTTGCTATTGCCTTCTACATCCAATGCTTGTACCATACAATGTATTTGTGAAACGTACTTCAATAAAGCATTCTTAAGAGGTATTCCTTTGGACAATCGACCTTGTGGAAACGCCAACTGATTAATATCTATCGAAATTGGGATTTCATTTGCCTCCTCCACTGCTAAACAAATTAGAACCCGTTGTCGTAATACATGAAGTCTTGCTTGAGAATGCTCTGGGCACATGGCTGTGGAAGGAAGAATGGAAATTATAATAACAAAATCCTAATTCTAATAGAATACTAACAATGTTCTAATTAGACCATAATAATGCTAAGCAAGCTTAATCAAATTCAAAAAAACCTCAAAGAAATTTCAAACAAACAATAAGAATTCTTAAAGAAATATTAAAAAGATCACAAATATCATTCAAATATATCTCAATTCAATCTTAATTTAATTCTAGTTAAAATCCTATTGAACTTTATTCAAACTTTAGGCCATAACTAATTGAATCTTAAATCCTAATAAAATCCTAAACCCTGAATCAAACCCTAAAAAAAACTTAAACTAAACCCCAACCATATCCTAAAACAAATCCTAAATTCTAAATAAATCCTAACCAAATCCTAATCCAAACTCTAAACCCTAAATTAAATCCTAACCAAATCTTAAACCCTAAATCAAATCCTAATCCAAATCCTGAATCCTAAACCAAATCCTAATCAAATCCTAATCCTAAACCAAACCCTAATCCAAATTCTAAATCCTAAATCCTAAATCAAACCCTAATCCAAACTGTAATCAAATCTTAAACCAAATCCTAAACCAAATCCTAACCAAACCCTAACCAAACCCTAAACCAAATCCTAGTAATTCCTACAATAGATTTAAACCTCAACAACTAATTAATAAACCGTTGATTTTAACTCAAATTTTTTACACTTCTTAAAAACTAAGTTAAAAACAAGTAAAAAAAAATTGAAAAGGATCGGAGTTACGAAATTGATGATAACCTCAAAAATGTGCTTGGGTTTTGGCCGGCCTCCTTCTTCAATCTTAATGCCAATCTTCCAGAGCCAATATCTCTCCTTGATACCATTCGATTCATCTCAAAATTCTCATATACATAGAAAATCAAGTGTAATATCCTCTCACATAAGTTTCACTCCAATCCAACTAGTAGATTGCACGAAATCTTAAAAAATCCTATTGGAGCTAAAATTCTACTTTTTGAGACCTTGATCCACTTAAACCTCAATATTCCTCAATTTAATCGTTAGATCAAGCTCAAATTTACGACTAATAATAAAAATAACTATAATCATAAACCCACAAAATTCCATCCATAGATCTACTACAAAACTCTTGAAAATATCCAAAACATAAACCCTATTTTATTTAATAAAATCCAAATCATCCAAAACAAACTTTGACTTTGCAAAGCTATTACAAAGTCAATATAAATCCAAATCACCCAAAATCAACTTCTATAGAAACCTTATTAAATCTTCTATCAAACCCTACTCTCCGATCTGCCAAAGAATCCTTGAGTCGCCGTCAAAGCACAGTTTTGTGTCTTGGGGTCTGATTTCGATCCAGGTTCATAACCGGTCTTCTTCGGGTATCAACTTTCATCTTCTTGAGGTAATTTTTACTAATTTGCACTCCTAACTCCTTTCTACATATGCCTATATCCTTTATTTTTCTAATCTACCTTATTTTTCCTTATTTATGGCCTTACAAAGTAAATAAAAGCATAATTTGTAAATAGGCAGTATTAGCACCTTTAATTTTTCTATCCTTTGACTAATATCTATTTTTCTAAGATAATTTGCTACAATATTTTTGAAGTGAGATCCTCAAAACATGATATTTTCTTCACCCTTTCACTTGTTATCCATGTTACATCACGACACCATTCTGATTGAATAATTGGAACGTTCCCTTGTACCATTGTATGACTTGACTCCCCAATTTCTTGTCTTACATCCATTGTATTGACATTTTGTGCCAACAAATTTTGTTCTCTCTGTGGAGGCACTGGCACTAGTATAGGACTTTCTTCTATTGGCATTATTTGATGCAATGTGTGCATGATTACAGCATACACATAATTAGAATAAAGCAAATAAGTGAATTTTTTCAATTTCTACTTGGCTCCTATCTTCGCATGAATACGAGTGGCTATGTACATTGCCCAGTTGAACACCATCCCTTCCAACGTCCATACCGCTACATACAATAACCATTTGGACATATATGTGGGATGTCGGTACAATTCTAATTGCCTCACCACAAAACAAAACCATTCCACGAGTTCTGGTGAAATTACCTCAGCAGTCCGCCAACCTTGGCTCCTCTCAAAGGCCGACATACCTCCCTTGAAATATCTTCTTGGACTAAAATTACTTGAGTCATCAACTCCTATCGCAATTTCTCTAATGGAAAGACACAACATCTTTTTCAAGATTGTTCCATCAATCCCAATAATTCACCCTTGTACCATACTCGATCCATCCTTCGGGTCATAATTCGTGATATATTCCTCCACTAATGACACATTAATTGATGGTAAGTAATCTAACAAGTGTAAAAACTGGAACAATTGTGCATTTCGAAAATCTTTTATTCTTTTCGACGTCTAGCAAATATCCAACTTCATTGGCTATATATTTATAACGATTATCACAAAAGGTGGTTTTGATGTGCATCTAGCTCTCACATTTTGGCCATTATCCTCTTTATCTATAGCTCGCTTTGCACTTTCAATTGCCATGATGCTCCCTCTCTCAAACTCTTAACTGGAACTACTACGCTCAAAAATACAAGAAATAGCAATCTCAAAAAACAACCAAGAACGACAACATAGAATGACCTCTAACTGATGCCCTACTCCTATTCTCTTACTATCAGTGATCATGACAACATCTTATCCATATTGTCCATTTTTCACCTCTATCCCATCTAACACATTAATAATTACTAACTATCTTTTCAGGCACCTCTACACCCTAACGCACTTATACGATACTTAGGTCTACCTTGTGTCCATTCGAAGTCACCCCTCCAAAAAAATAAAAACTCGTCTCAAGTTTTATGTATTATATAACCGTAATCGATTCCTGTTAATGCAAGTACTGAAGCGATGGCCCATAAAATCTTTCAATTGAACAGACCCATTGAAAAAACCTTCAATCACTCGATACGACCTATGCCAATGAATTTGAAATTTACCCAGAAAATGATTAAATCGGCTATCATACAGTAATATCAAATCATTGGGCATAAAAATCTTCGGATGCAGTTTACTATCATAGTAACTCTTCTTCCATTTTTGACTTGCTTCCATGTGAAAAAGAGCTGTAGCCCGTATTTCGTCCAATTCTTTCAATTTTATCAACCGAGAATGTAATAACTCTTTGTCACTGAGTTGTTCATCCAAGATAATCCATAAACTTTGAACCTCCAATTCGATGGGTAAAATTGCCTCTTGACTGTAAACTAGTTGAAACGGAGTAGAGTTGGTAGTTACTTTATATGTAGTGTGATATGCCCACAAAGCCGCAAAGAGTTTGGTCTCCCAATCGGTACCCGCCCTTGAAATTGTCTTAGTCAAGACCTTGCACAAAATTCTGTTGGTCTTTTTCATTTGTCCATTAGCACGAGGATGATATGGAGTGGTTTTTTGATGCTTAATCTCATATGTGTTCGACAAGGCAGCTATGGTAGCATTTAGCAAATGGGTGCCGCGATTGCTAATCAATTCCTTCAGACATCCAAATTGAGTTATAATATTCTCGCATAGAAAAGTAGCCATCGTACTGGCATTATCATAGCGGGTAGCAATAGCCTCTGCCCATTTTGTAACATAGTCCATTGTAACTAAAATATATTACTTCTGGCTAGGTTTTGCTGCTGGTGCGATGGGACCGATAAAATCAATACCTCATTTTTTGAACGGTGTCGTATTACGTGCTTTCTTGCTCGAGAATGCGCCGGACGTCTGGCTGTAGAAGGTAGTATGGAGATTCGCCAATAATCAAGCAGTCTATCAATTTTTGACTGATGGAATATAAACGACTACAAGAATACATCGTAAATCTATACGGATGCCCTTCGACTGGTTGTCGAAGTCCCTTTTGCCCCAGTCGGTAGGTCTCTAGACGTTACAGAGAACCCCGAACAACCCAATCTGCTAATCTCCGATACCGCTTTATACTCACGATCTTGTATCCACTGACTGTCTTGTTAGATTAACCCAATAAATTTCATTCACTCCACATACTCAATCCTATAGACACCCTTTTAATCCTTCAATCACAGACGTAACTCGATTTCATAAAACAGTCAGGAGTGATCACACCCACTTCATTAAAAATCCCGATTCACCATTACAACATTGACTTCAGCAACGATTGCCTCAGTCTTCCCAAAACTCTATGAAGAAGGAAAATCCAATTCTCCGTCTTTTCCTCCCCGACCTGAAGCATGAAGCTCCTCTCCAATCCCCTTAATCTTCAAAAACCTCCAATGAAAACCAAACTAGTAACCTTAAAAAAAGCTTGAAGCTAGCTCCTTGATCCAAAAAAAAAAACCCCCCCCCCTCTCTGCTTTGAAAAAAAAAACCCCCCCAAAAACTTATTCCCCTCCTAACCTTATCCTTTGAATTTCTTTAATCTTCCGTCTTGGATCCGGAATTGGCTCCCGCCGTCAGAGCTTAGATCCAAAATTGGCTCTCGCCATCAAAGCTTTCTCCTCCGTTTTTACCTTTAAGAGATCCATTTATCGAAAACAACGTTCTCTGAAACAGAGAATAGGACAGCCTGAAACAGAATCGAACCTCGTAATCGGGACCACATTGAGTCGCTCAACCAACTCAGGTCTCATATTGGATAAGAGTCTAGTAATAAGACCCGGATTTTCCCGTAATCAGACTGCATTGGGTTGCCCGACCAATACAGGTCTCATATTGGATAAGAGGACCCGGAGTAAGACCTGGATTTTCCTGTAATTAGACTGCATTGGGTCGCCCGACCGATACAGGTCTCATATTGGGTAAGAGGATCCGGATTGGATTCTCGAAATTAGATCCAATTGGTTCTTCGAACCAGGCTCATCCGTCGCGTGAATTGGTCCTTTTCCTTCCTGCTGACTCCCGTTATTAGAATCGAATGGAGCATTTCAGTATGCCCCGGCTGACTGTAACGAGGTGACTGAACTTGGCCACTCAGTATTTGCACTGGAGTTGGTCGTTGCTCCCAATATTCGAGGTAACTGAACATTAATAAAATTCCCCTTTCTTTTTATTTTCACGGTATACTCGTGCTACAACACGACAACAGTGCCTGTACTAAGATTAGAACTAACGGTGTCATATTACGTTGTCGTATTACGTGCTTTCTTGCTCGAGAACGCGCCGGGCGTCTGGGTGTAGAAGGTAGTATGGAGATTCGCGGATAGTCACGCAGTCTATCAGTTTTTGACTGCTAGAATATAAACGACTGCAACAATGTACAGTAAATCTATACGGGTGCTCTTCGACTGCTTGTCGAAGTCCTTTTTGCCCCAGTCAGTAGGTCTCTAGACGTTACAGAGAACCCCGTACAACCCAAACTGTTAATCTTCAATACTGCTTTGTACTTACGATCTTGTATCCACTGACTGTCTTGTTAGATTAACCCAATAAATTTCATTCACTCCGCATACTCAATCCTATAGACACCCTTTTAATCCTTCAATTACAGACGCAACTCGATTTCACAAAACAGTCAAGAGTATTCAAACCCACTTCATTTAAAAATCCCGATTCACCATTACAACACTGACTTCAGCAGCGATTGCCTCAGTCTTCCCAAAACTCCACGAAGAAGAAAAATCCAAATTCTCTGTCTTTCCTTCTCCGACCCGAAGCATGAAGCTCCTCTCTCTAATTCCCTTGATCTTCAAAAAAAAACCTCCAATGAAAACCGAACTGGTAACCTTGCAAAAGCTTGAAAACTAGCTCCCCCCTCGATTTCCCTCAAAAAAAAACCACCCCCAAAACTATATCCCACCTAACCTTATCCTCTGAATTTCTTCAATCTTCCGTCTTAGATCCGGAATTGGCTCCCACCTCAAGCTTGGATCCGAAATTGGCTCTCGCCGTCAAGCTTTCTCCTCCGTTTTTGCCTTTAAGAAATCCATTTACCGAAAACAACGTTCCATGAGACGGCACAGAGAACAGGACAGCCTGAAACAGAATCGAACCCCGTAATCGGGACCACATTGAGTCGCCCGACCAATTCAGGTCCTATATTAGGAAAGATGCCTGTAGTAACCTGGATGTTCCCGTAATTGGGTCAAATTGGTCCTCGCGTCAGATTGGCTAAGACCCGTAGTAAGACCTGGATTTCTCGTAACTGGGTCAAATTGGTCCTCGCGTCAGATTGGCTAAGACTCGTAGTAAGACCTGGATTTTCCGTAACTAGACTGCATTGGGTTGCCCCACCAATACAGGTCTCATATTGGGTAAGAGGACCCGGATTGGATTATCGAAATTGGATCCAATTGGCTCCTCGAACCCGTCGTGTGAATTGGTCCTTCTCTTCCTGCTGACTCCCGTTACTGGAATCGAACGGGGCATTCCAGTATGCCCCGGCTGACTGTAACGGAGTCACTGAACCTGACCACTCAGTATTTGTACTGGAATTGGTCGATGCTCCCAATATTCGAGGTAACTGAATATTAATAAAATTCCCCTTTCTTTTTATTTTCACTGTATAATTGTGTTACAACACGACATCCACCCCCTCTGAACCTGTGCATCCTCCGATATGGACCAATTTACCCAATTGCTGTTTGATTCAGAATATATCCCCTACGTCTTTGTCCAGTTCGTCGTCGTCACCTTCATTATCCATATCACTTTCATCTTCTTGCTGCGGAATCTCTGTACCTTCATTAAGGTCTTCCATATTCATCTCCGCGTGTCTTCGTTTAAATATTTTTACTCGCTTCCCTGTAATTGATATTTTCAATTTTGTACCATCTAACTCCCGTAATGAGTAAGTCGCATTATCATGAACAGTTGTTACAACATATGGTCCAAACCAACGTTTTGAAAATTTCCGCAAAGTACTATGTTGATTATCCAGACTATTGTCATAAACAAGTACCCAGTCACCTTCCTCGATTGCTTTTGGTCTCAATCGATGTTGCTTATCGAATCGCGCCTTGTTTTGTAACCTTGCTCTTTTTAACCTTTCCAATGCTATCTGGACATCTTCCGTTCTTTGCTCCAATTGTCGAATCCTAATAGCCAGAAGTTCTTCTCTTGTCAATCCATCTTCCCATGGTAGCATACTCCAAGTAAGTACCTTTTCTTCAATTGGCATAATTGGTTTTTGACCTGTCATAAGTTCTACTGGCATATATCCTGTCACCGAACTATGTGTTGTTCGATCAGCCCATAATGCAAATGACAAAAGCCGTGGCCACTCTTTGACCTTCCCATTACAAGCTTTAACCAATGCTTTCACAATCGGCGGGTGACTGCGTTCGCTTTTCGCATTCCCTTCCGGATTATAAGCAGTAGTCAGTGATAGTTTAACTCCACATCTTTCAAAGAACTTACGAGCTTCTTGTACATTTAATTCTCCACAATCTGCAGTGATTTTTCCTACGCACCCGTAACGACAAATGACATCTTCAAGCAAAAACCTACAAATCCCCTCTGTAGATTTTGTCCTCAATGCTCTTCCTTCTATTTGATTTGATAAATCTTCACAAGCTAAAACTAAATATCTCATCTGCCATAACCCAACCGGCATAATAACCAAATCAACAACCCATTTAAAATGAATAGCCAGAGGATACGTAGGATGAAGACCATCTCGATGTCGGATATTAGAATACGATTGACAGATTTTACATGACTCTACAAATGAGAGCACATCTCGATACATATTTTTCCACCAATATCGTTCCTTGAGAGTAGCAAAAGTAGCCCAGATTCCTCTATGCCCTGCCCATAAACTATCATGAAACTCCTTTAATAATTTTAGTTTTTCTTCCCTTTTACCTATCACTCGTTGTGGCATCCCAATTCCTTTCTTCGGTCTCTTCCATAAGATTCCATCTCGAAGTAAAAATCCATATACTTTTTCTTATTTGTTTGAATTTTTCTGTAGACCAATTCCCCTGCTTAGACAAGGTATTCAAATAATGACCAATATCCAATAATTCTCCTTCATAAGATTCTTCAAGAAATAGCTTGTCTTCTCTGTTGAGATTTGATATTGAATAGAATTTCAATCCGACATCATCAATGTCTTCAACCATTTCGTCCTCCCTCTCGTATCTTGCTCGAGATAGCATGTCTGCTACTAAATTGCCCTTTCCAGTGATATGCTTAAATTCTGGATTTAGTGACTTAATATAAGCAATCCATCTCAACATTGCAATATCTGGCGTTGAACAGTTAATAATCATTCTAAGCAATGGCAAGCAATCTGTTTCAATTACTACTACTGCCCCAATCAAATAGTCCTTTTCAGCTTTCATAGCCAAAACAACTCCCCAAAGTTCTCTTTTGACTTGCGAATATGCACGCTAACGAATACTTAAAACTTTAGCCCCAAATCAAACTGCAAATCTACTCCCATTCGAATCATCTTGACCCACCGCCCATCCAACGGCAATTGGACTAGCGTCTACAGTAAGAATCACTGGTCTATTGCACTTATAATCAACCTTCCTCAATATTGGAGGTGACATCAATAATTTCTTCAATCTTTGCATTGCGTGAATATGCCTTTCTTTCCATTCAAATCGGTAACCCTTGCGTAACAGTTCATATAATGGATCCGCTATGTGAAAAAAATGAGGGATCCAGATTCGATAAAATACACATGCACCCAAAAACCTTTGAACCTCTATTAAAGAACCACAATCCTCTTTCATCCTTCCAATTGCATCAACTTTAGTCGGATCTGGTTTTCTTCAGTAAGATCCACATAAATGTCCAACAATTACAACCTCTCGCACTCCAAATACGGACTTCATACCCGATAATGTAAGATGAACTTTTCCAAGCCGAGTTAAAATCTTTTCACAATCTTGTATATGATCAACAACATATCTGCGACATCCCCTCGTATCTAAAGTTTCATCCTTGTCTCTTTCTCTACACCCTTTTATAGGAACATCATCCAGAAAAGGCATAGTCTTTTCCGGGATAAAATCTCTCAATACCTTATTCATTCCATTCATCATATGCGCAACTGAGTTGGTCACGCCTTGAGGAAGAGTGCACATTCTAACCAATCCAAGCGGTGTCCTCATCATTGTCATATCTCTACTTCCTTCGGCAAGTTGAAATTGATCATAACCTGAATACAAATCACCCATTGAATAGATCGCCCTTCCAGCAAACGCCTCAGCAAATTCATCCACAATAGGTCCAATTCCTGCATTCCTGACAGTTAAAGCATTCACCGGCTGCATATCTTGAATAAATCGCACTGATCCATTCTTCTTAGGTACCGTAAACCATCGACTAGAATACGGCACAAATGAAGGTTCTAATATTTTCATCTTTATCTTTTCTTTCAATAGTTCCATCAATTTAGGTAAATGTGCCCTCGGTACTGGAATCGGTCTTAGATTCCAAGGTACATGCGATACAGTGAAGATAACCATAGGTGTTATAATATTTGGATCCACACACCCAATTTCATGAGATTCGAAGGCAAACGATCTACCTTATTTAGCCAACATCTTTTTGAAGCATGTAATTTCCTCCGACAATAAAGAACCATCAGAACCAATCTTCAATTCTTCAAAAGTCTCTTCAGTAAACTGATGTCCAATACTCATTGGATCTCTTAAACTCGCTTCTTTTGATGCTTCTCCCATTTGTTCTTTAGAATCCTCTGGTAATGGTCCGGCAACAGGCTTTACCTTCTTATCTGCCGTTTTATATCTCGTCTCTACTGTGACTTCTGGTGCTTGAAAAGATTCAAGCATGGTATATACCTCTCTCGAATGAATCTCAACAATCTTCACATTATCCCCTAACCCAATAGATGTAATGAATTCCAATGAATCTTCCAGTCCATTTTCTTCATAAACACCCAAAATACTCTCATCATCTTGCAATGTACCTATCTAGCATAACTGTCCTTCAATATCATATAATCTTTTTCTTTCTTTTCTTTTAAAATCTTCAACTTTCTTATACATAATATTTCTATTCTCCAATATACCAATAAAACTCGCATCAAAGGCACCTTCATCTCGCGAGAGTACCTCCTCTTTTGTACCTCCATAATCTCGCTTTACAGTGGTACATCCCCAAAATCCTTAAATCTTTCAACAATCTTTGGCAATGGTTTCTCCCACAACCTATCTCGATTCCGTTCATGGTTAGGAGGTACTGTTAGAAATTGTACAGCTTTCCTCCCATCTTCGCTCTGACCCTTGCATAAGCAGAACCATCGTCAAGTACCTTTGTTTCCATCCGTGTTGCCGTGATATAAGGTTGTCCTAAAATCAACGGATAAGACGTTGTATCTTGAACGAAGAAATGTTGCTCCGTCGCAACATCCCCAATCCAAATTTTGACATCTGGACAAGCTCCATATAATTCGCCTCATGTGTTATTAGCTGCTCGTATTGCCCATCCATGTTCCATATCAATTGGCCATTTTTGCTTCTTATAAAGATCTTAAGACATGAGATTTATTTCAGAACCATGGTCCACCAAAGCAACTATTGGTTCTTCTATATCTCCTACCTTCACCAATACCTCAGTAGTTGCCCTTGTCCAATGTTTCCGAGTATAATGGCTCAAAGTTTCCATTTCCTTGTCACTAGAATCTTCGAAACGTACTCGCTGATTATACCCATTCTTTTCATTTGTTGGTTGCTTGTAACCAATATCAACCTCTTCTTCATCTCTATATATTCTTGCATCAATAGCATGACTCATTCCAGTTTCGCTCATTAATTGCCTCTTTTGCTTAATGCTGTCAATGATAACATCATGAAACTCCTTCTTTGCAATTCCCAAGACTTCTTTCAATGTGAATTCCACCTTAGTGTTTAATATACGTTCTTCCAACACCCCTTTCAAATTTGTTGCCGCTTTAATGTCAGAAAGTAGCTTATAAGCAATTGATTTGCCCTTATCTTTTGTCTCCGTTGTTTTTTCTCCCAATGATGCTGAGGTATCCTTTACAGGCAATTCTTGTGAAGCTGCCTCCCGAGCCTTGTCTCCTCGAGTTTGCCTCTTAAAAGAATTTCCTTCTCTAGTATCATCAAAATTTCCTCGTCTTTTTTCTACCATCAAAGCTTCATGTTGGCTCTTAGCAATATATGCATGAACTGAAAGAGACTCAACAAGATCCTCCCAACCTGTTCTTCCTCGTATTGTAGCTGCAGTTCTCAATAATGCTTCTCGAGGTAATTTCTCTTCTTGCATTGTAGAAATGGCAGAAGCCCAAAACTCACTAGTTTCCGTACTTCCACCAATTGCATCATCTACTCTAGCACCATAACTTGCACTTTCTCGTACTACTGTTTCATGCTCTTTTAAGTAATCTTGAACCAATGCTCTCATTCCTCCCTTGCCAAAATTGGTTTGAAGAAGATCCTCCCTATCTTTCAATGCTATCTTCCCATCTTTCCAGCAAATAATTCCCTGCCGTATCATATTATTAAATTCATTGCAATCTTTTCTAGTGTGTGAAGCATCATCACACTAAATGCATCTTTGTACATATCCTTGTTTTGAAACATTCTTCGAATTGTTTATAGAAGTATTCTCTTCAAGTCTTGCCAATTTGATTTGAAGATCTCGCATTCCTCGTATAATTTCTTCCATACCCATATCTGCTTTCTTTGACAAGGATGTCGAAGGTTGAACTGTAGGCATTGTCGGTGGTGTTGTACGTACTGGAGCTTTGGGTGCTTGTACTGTTTTTGGAATATTGCTCCTATCCTTCATCCTTTCTTTTTTTGTAAGCAACCCCACCGCATCTTCAACGTTCTTCCACTTCGTTGTCAATCCTTCATCTTCTTCTTTGTCTTCAAGAAGGGGTTCTAATTTCTCTTGTAATTCTCCATCAGTAGCTTCAAGAAATAGATCAACTTTGTTTGGGTCCAATGTCAATTTTTCTACCTTCGATAATTGAGAGTACTGCCTCTCAAATTCCCTTAGTAGCTCTGTTGCTTACAAATTCTTATTGGGCCGTTCAATCCATCCCAGAAACAGCTTCTTAGTAACGCGATCAACATCTTCCAAGAAATATTCGTCTTTCAATGCATGTGAAAAATCCTCCCATGAATTCCCACAACGATCCGTAATCGATGTTATGTGGTCCCTTATCTCCGGTATCATGGCAAGTCCAAATAGTGCAACCATTTTCTTCTCAAAAACCCGATTTAATTCCATTTCACGAACATAACATCTTAAATACCTTGAAATATTCCTCCCATCAAATTGATCAATTTTATTGACCACTGCTTGCAATGCTTTGGTTGCCAAAGCTTCCTTTCGATCATTGCTTTGTTGTTGCTGCATTGACAATGAGAAGGCTTGAAACAAACTAGCAATAGACGGATCCATGTGCATACCTTGTCCTTTAGAAGACTCCCCACTAGAAACTTCTCCCAAAAATCCTTCAAAATTTTTATTTTCGTTTTCCATAAAAATAAAGATAAAATCAACCGAAATCCAATACCTTCTACCTCAAGCTTTCACGTCGGGTTCACCACTTATGTCGTATTACGTGCTTTCCTGCTCGAGAACGCGCCGGGCGTCTAGCTGTAGAAGGTAGTATGGAGATTCGCGGATAGTCACGCAGTCTATCAGTTTTTGACTGCTGGAATATAAACAACTGCAACAATGTACAGTAAATCTATACGGGTGCTCTTCGACTGCTTGTCGAAGTCCTTTTTGCCCCAGTCGGTAGGTCTCTAGACGTTACAGAGAACCCCGTACAACCCAAACTGTTAATCTTCAATACTGCTTTGTACTTACGATCTTGTATCCACTGACTGTCTTGTTAGATTAACCCAATAAATTTCATTCACTCCGCATACTCAATCCTATAGACACCCTTTTAATCCTTCAATTACAGACGTAACTCGATTTCACAAAACAGTCAAGAGTATTCAAACCCACTTCATTTAAAAATCCCGATTCACCATTACAACACTGACTTCAGCAGCGATTGCTTCAGTCTTCCCAAAACTCCACGAAGAAGAAAAATCCAAATTCTCTGTCTTTCCTTCCCCGACCCGAAGCATGAAGCTCCTCTCTCTAATTCCCTTGATCTTCAAAAAAAAACCTCCAATGAAAACCGAACTGGTAACCTTGCAAAAGCTTGAAAACTAGCTCCCCCCTCGATTTCCCTCAAAAAAAAACCACCCCCAAAACTATATCCCACCTAACCTTATCCTCTGAATTTCTTCAATCTCCCGTCTTAGATCCGGAATTGGCTCCCACCTCAAGCTTGGATCCGAAATTGGCTCTCGCCGTCAAGCTTTCTCCTCCGTTTTTGCCTTTAAGAAATCCATTTACCGAAAACAACGTTCCATGAGACGGCACAGAGAACAGGACAGCCTGAAACAGAATCGAACCCCGTAATCGGGACCACATTGAGTCGCCCGACCAATTCAGGTCCTATATTGGGAAAGATGCCTGTAGTAACCTGGATGTTCCCGTAATTGGGTCAAATTGGTCCTCGCATCAGATTGGCTAAGACCCGTAGTAAGACCTGGATTTCCCGTAACTGGATCAAATTGGTCCTCGCGTCAGATTGGCTAAGACCCGTAGTAAGACCTGGATTTTCCGTAACTAGACTGCATTGGGTTGCCCCACCAATACAGGTCTCATATTGGGTAAGAGGACCCGGATTGGATTATCGAAATTGGATCCAATTGGCTCCTCGAACCCGTCGTGTGAATTGGTCCTTCTCTTCCTGCTGACTCCCGTTACTGGAATCGAACGGGGCATTCCAGTATGCCCCGGCTGACTGTAACGGAGTCACTGAACCTGACCACTCAGTATTTGTACTGGAGTTGGTCGATGCTCCCAATATTCGAGGTAACTGAATATTAATAAAATTCCCCTTTCTTTTTATTTTCACTGTATAATCGTGTTACAACACGACAACGTGCTAACTTGCTTGAGAATGCACTCGGCGTCTGGCTGTAGGAGGTAATAGGGTATTTGGCTAGTACTCAAGCAGTCTATCGGATTCTTGACTACCCAAATACAATCTATATTGGATTTCAATATAAAAGCTTAATTCCAATATAAAATGCCTAGAGATCCTATATAACTTCAATCTCTTTTGTTATTTTTATTTTATTTTATTTATTTTATGTTTTTTATTTTATCTTTATTATTAATTATCTTAATCCTAGACTGTGAACTTCGGCAAGCTGTGATCCTCAATCTGCCCTTCCGACTTATTGTGAAACATCTATCGCTAGTGTCTCTACAAGCCCTTTCGAATGCTCAAGAAGTTCTAGTTCAACCCCGCTTATAGATTGTGAGGCTATGCTGTAATCCACACCGATGTCCCTTGGCCGCTCACCGATATTCCTCTTATCCCTGTCGGTAGGTCTCCAGTTATCATAGAAACCCTAAACAAACCCCAATTTGTTAACTTCCAAAACTTCTTTAAACTGTTGGCAGATAACATGTATCCATACAGTCAGATTAACACAACCACGCATGCATTCAGCATACTCAACCTTCTAGACAACTCTGAATTTCAACCACAAAAGTATCTGCCATTCCAACAATAATCAAGAGTAGTAGCCTTTTCCTTTCTTACAGAAAATCCAGTTCACCAATATATCACTGACTTTCAGCAATGATTGCCTCAGTCTTTCCAAAACCCTATGAAGAAAAAAAAACCCCAACTCTCTGTCTTTTTGAGCGTGAAGCTAGCTCTCCGACCCTTAAAACCCTGATTCTCCCCTCTTCATTTCTTAATCTATCCTTCCCTTTAACTTTGAGAAGATCCTATTCTTCCGCCTTGGATTCTCCAAATTGGAATAGCTGACGGAGCTTTCTTCCCCCCCATTTTCGCCTTTAAGAGATCTTTTTACCGAAAGGACGTTCTCAAAATGGTACAAAGAATCGGAACAACCTGAAACGAAATTGAAGCCCGTAATCGGACCACATTGGATTGCCCGATGAAGTCAGGTCTTATATTGGATAAGAAGCCCATAATAGGACCTGGATTCAAGGTCTGTTGAAATTGGATCCAATTGGCTCTTCGAACCAGGCTCACTTGTCATTGAATTGGTCCTTTCCCTTTCTACTGACTCCCGTTATTAGAATCGAATGGAGCATTTTGTTACTGGTGAGTATGCCCCGGCTGACTGTAACGGGGTGACTGAACCTGGCCTCTCAGTATTTGCACTGAAATTGGCCACCGCTTCTAATATCTAAGGTGACTAAATATTAATAAGTCTTTTTCATTTATATTTTCATCATATAGACGTGTTACAACATAACAACGGTATGATAGAAGTGCTCGTGGGTCGACCAATTCATTGATAGGAATCACAACAACGAACAAATTGGTGTGCATCAGAAAACATTGTGGGCCACCAATATCCGGCCATTAAAGCCTTGCGAGCAGTACTATCTCCTTCAAAATGACCACCACAAGTATCTAAATGACAACCTTCGAGGATCGATTGTACTTCACTTGAAAAGATACAGCGGCTTAAAATGCCATCTTTGCCTTGTTTATACAAAGTATCGCAAATCATTGTGTATGGAATACTTTTCAGAATGAGTCGCTTCTTAAGCTTCTCGGTGAAAGTTGGCGGAAAGGTGTGGAAGGTCAGAAATTGAATGATTTCACTATACTTGGGAGAAATCACAGCCACCACAAATAATTCAGCATTGAAAAGAACATCCGGGATAGGCTCGTTGCCAAAAATATTAGACAATCAGGATAAATGATCAGCATTGGTATGTTTCTTCCTAGGTCATACGATAATTGTAAAATTGAACTCTTGTAAGAGTAAGATCCATCAGGCAATGCGTCCACTCAATTGAGGCTTATTAATCATGTATTTGAGGGCATCATGATCCACATAAAAAATAAACGGATATCCAAGCAAATAATGGCAAAATTTCTGAATCGAGTATATCATATCCAACGCTTCTCGTTTAGTAGTAGTGTAATTATGTTCGAGAGCCACCAATTACCAACTGGCACAATAAATAGGATGATCCAAATCCTTGTCATCCTTCTGACTTAACACCGATCCAATAGCTACATTGGATGCATCAACGTACACATCAAAGGGCTCCGTCCAATGAAGAGCCACCAATATTCGTGCAGAGACCAATTTTGACTTCAATGCTTCAAAGGGCACGGTACACTCTATGGTCCAAATGGGACTACTCCCATCTGACGGAGGTTTCTTCAGTAAGTTCGTTAAAGGTTGACAAATAACTGCGAACGAACAAATGAATCTTCGATAATAACTGACATGGCCGACAAACCCATGAACATCAAAGACCGTCTCTAGGTGGGGCAAATTCATTACATGCTATACTTTGTCAGGATCCATAGCAATACCACGGCTAGAGATGATATGTCCCAATAATGTATCAGACGGAATACCAAATTGTCACTTCTCCGAGTTCAACAATATTCCAAACTTAATGCACCGAGCCAAACATTTGCCCAGACAATTAAGATGATCCTATTTTGTACTGAATGCACAAAAGTCATCTAAAAAGATCTCCATAAACAGCCGGAGATAGTCTTAGAAGGCTTGAGTCATCACTCTTTGAAACATGGCTGGGGTGTTATATAACTCAAAAGACATCACACGATAAGCAAATGTGCCTTAATCCATAGTAAAGGTCATCTTAAGCTGATCTTCCATTGTAATTTGAACCTGATTATATCCAAAAAATCCATCAAGAAATGAATAACATTCGTGACCGACTACAGCATCCAATATACTATCTGTGAAAGGCAACGAAAAGTAATCCTTCTTAGTGGCCGTATTAAGTTTTTGAAAATCCTAACAAATGCGGATTTTTCCATTCTTTTTCGACACTATGACGATTGGAGAAATCCACTTGCTATTCACCACCGAGTAAATGAAAGCAACCACAAGAAGCTTGTCCAATTCCTCCTTCACTATGAGGGAATATTTAGGATTAAGGCGATGTTGCCTTTGCCATACCGGTTAAGCATTCTCCTCTAAAATGATACAATGCTCACAGACGTCAATGGAAATATCCTTTAAATCAATATAAGTCCAAGCAAAAGCGGACTTATGATGTAAAAAAAATTCTGTCCAACAGGTCAACTCTTGGTCCTTAATACCTTCATAGACCTTAATTATCCATGGCTCTGTTGTGGTCACCAAGTTAATAGTTTGACATAAAGGTGCAACGATAATGTTCTGTTTCAACCCTTGTATTGGTTGAAAATCAATCATTAAGTCTGACATGTGCGAAGTACTGAATCTTGTGTCTAGGATACTAATATGGTGCACATTATACTTGGTCATCCAATCAATACTAATATACTCAGAGTTTTTTGAATCCATTGGGTATATCAAGTACTCCCTCGGACCTCTACATTAAAACACTACTCCAAGGTGTTGTGCTGCATCCACAGATGCCTCCGTAATTGGTACAATTGCATCATCATCAAAGCTAAGCTCATCGTTCGACATCAATTTAGATGTCGGTAATTGAGACTCCCCATGATAGCATACTAGATACATTTTAATATCATTTTATTGCCGCCCTTGCCAATTATTAAAGTACCTCAATTCCAATCATTCTTAGCCTTCGCTTGATAAAGCCAGGGTCATTCCAATAAAATTGGATACGATAAAGTCGAACGTTATAGCTGAAAGACGATATAGTCAATTGTATATGCAATACCAATAATTATAGTTTGAACACTCCGTAAAATACCCATTGGTTTAATCCGGCTATGATCTGCCATCCATAATACCAATGTCGTGGGTACTAAGTATTCCAAATCTAAAGCGTCCATTGTATCAGCGTTCATTAAATTGACAATGGAACTACCATCCACTTGAACACCTAAAATCATAACACCATCAATCAAAACATCGATGGTTGGTGCACCTAGATCAGGGTTCAAATTGACTTCACAAACTTCCTTATTACGTTGCCTATGTGGTGTTAACAATGAATTCAATGTAGAACAGCACTCTAATGGAACCGCTAGAAGTTGCTTCATAGAAATACAAGGTCGAATAGCATCCAAATCTTTTAATATGTCATAGGGTTCCATATTTAGGGTTATGTCCAATGTCCTCTTTCTTTTTATTGATTAGAGTTTAACTCCTTGAGGTAAGATATTCTTCCGTTCTGGACTCAAAATTGGAACAGCAGATGGAGCTTCCTTGGAATTCAAGCCTCCTAGAGGATCTTTCAATGGACAGGATATTTTTTGAAATGATATAGAGAACAAAATAGTTTGAAATGGATCTGAAGACTCCGTAATCGATACCTCATTGGATAGCCCAACCGAGTTAGGTTGCATACTATGTAAGAGGCCCGTAACAGGACTTGGATTGGATGTCTCCATAATTAGGTCAAATTGGCCCTTTGCTTCAAGATCACCTAAATGTTGAATTGGTCCTTTCCCTTTGTGATGATTTTTGGTAAGAACGGCTTGGGCATATTCCATCCGATTCACCAAAGAATCTTGAGGCCCTTGATTTATCTCCTCTATTTTTCCTTGATTTTGGATCTGCTGATCTCGATTATTGAAATTGAACGAAGCATTATATTGCTGATAAGTATGCCTTGACTGCTTGTAATTTCCACAAATTGATACATAAATGTCATTGACTCTGGGATTGGGACATTCAATGGCATAATGACCAATCTCTCTTCAATAGAAACAACGAAGTGGTCTTCTTGCACCTCCATCTGACATATTGGCGGTCTCCACTGGTATATAACTACTAGGCTTATTTTATTTAGGGTTAAAAAATGATCCTGGTTGTCCCGTTGGAATGGAAGGAACTTGATTCCATGACATTGGTAGAACATATTGCTGATACTTCTATTGTTCCTTCATGTAGTTTTGGGGGTTTGATGCAGATCCTTGGTTAAAATTAGAACTTTGAAAGTTATTAAATGCTCGATTGTGTCGATTAGATCCATTTCCATTCCATCCAAATATATTTCTCGATTGAACTTGATTAACTTCCTAGTGAGTTGGTGGAATTATGGTCTGATTACTGAATTGTTGTTGCATTTGCAAATTCCAACAATTAGCTATTAAGTACTTTCCTTCGCAAAATGTACATTGATCCATCATTTGTGAGGGTGAGGGGCATTCTGTTACTAAATGACCGTGGCCCTTGCAATTACTGTACAAAACATTGGTTCTAGTATTAGTAGGCTTTTTCCTCTTCTCCTTATCCTTGGCCATATTGACGGCCATTTCCTCCATTTTCTTCATCAAGTTCAACAACAAGGCTTCACTGAAATCTTTTGGGGTTGATATTATTGATAACTCTGCCACACTTAACGCTTGTTGTTGATATGAAAAATAAGGAGTATACGCTGTTGTCATGATCGATGGTATAGCTTGCAATGAAGTGACATTAACTAGTCTCTGAATATTAGCACCAGAATTGGCTCTTATATCTAACATCCGTGGATAAGCATCCACTGACCCATTCCAAGTCGGATTTTGATAACTACCTTGAATTAGAATCAACGTAGCTCTCGTAATTAAAAATTGATCATAATGGCATTCTTCTCAAACCTTGGCTCTATTAAAGGATGCAGACACTGTAACAGGTTGAGCTTCCTTCACAAACATTTTTAACTATGGTGGTAGCAAACCATTGATTAATATGGATAAGATAAATGCCTCTGGCATTTGGTGATTTGGCCACTTATTGAATATATCAACCACCCAGCCATAATATGATTCCATCGCCTCCCCTAGGATCATTTTGCTGTTCATTAACCTCTCTCGAAGACGATCGTCAAAACCTATAGGCCAAAAATGGGTTAAAAATGCATTCTTCAATGCTTTCCAATTCGAAAATTGATCCACCGGTTGATGGTTGTACCATTCAAATGCCGTGTCCTTTAAGATTGTTGGCAACCATCGTAACCAAATATCTTCGGTTCTTCCAATATTGGCTATACATGCTATCAGAAACTGAGACAAATGTTGATCAGGGTCCGCACCAAAAAAATCTCTAAAAGTAGGTAATGGAGCTACGCTCGTTGTGCGATTAATCACGTCATCCATTTGTACTACTATTGGAATCGCTGGACTACCCGTCGCCATTGAAGAGGACAATGTGCCACCTAATCTCTTAATAAAATTACCACTGCCTTCTCCAATTATCTTTTTTGGACTTTCTAACCTTTTCAATTTACTATTATTATCCCTGAATAAGTTTATTGATTGAATTAGAGGTGAAAATGATGGATTTTGAAATACGCTGAATTGGTCCTTATTGGCAAGCAATTTATGCCATTCTACAGAACCAGTTTTTACAGAATCAGTAGTTTCTGCTATTGAGAAGATACCCAATGGAGTACCCAATTCTTCTATGTTTCCTCGACTTATAATTAACGAGCTGATGAAATACGCTGGGTTGTTGACAAAATTTCTTGCGAGTGCTCTTGGTAATTTTCTTAATGATATATGTTGCTGAAATATTTGATGTCGATCAGCTTTTGGGTATACTCAGATATGCCGATAGGCATGCAACCATGGCTTAATCTAACTTTGTTGACGCTTCCTTTTTAACTTACGTTCTTACTAGTTTTGTAACGATTCTCTTGCTTGCGCTCTCTCTTATCTTTCTTTTGACTCACGTATTTTCTTTACTGCAATGTTCTCATTCTTAATAACCATAATCTTTTATTATATACTACTGAATTTGCTTCCTATTTTCCATCTAGTGATCTGGTAGTTAATTCTTAATACTCAATGCTATTGTCAATCCTCGGCAGTGGTGCCAAAAATGTGATTATCGTTTTACTTATTTTACAATTCCTTCCGGAATAAACATGTATAAGAGAATTTGAACACATGTAAAGAGTAAGCACATGAGTTTCACTTATTAGTGTCATACAATTAACTATATTTTGAACTACTAAAATACTAAAAAATACTACAATGCTTCTTCCCAATAACAATATTCCTTCATCAACTAATAACCACACTGTGCAACCTTGTACTCTCAAAAGACCACTCAAAACTCAATAAATTCCATCCAACACTAGGAATAATAGACTTCACTCCAACCAATCTGAATTCATAGAATTCTTGTAATCACATACTTCTTTTGTCGAAACACACACACACAACTCTCAATAAACAACAATCATAATCTTCCATCCATAATCAATCATCCAATAACTTCTCATATAATTCAATCACTCAGTACTCTAATTACATAATTAATAAGTCATAAATCAATCTCTAATTTATTCCATAGACTTTCTTTTCAGTATTCAAAAACTATCCATTACTCTTCAATAACAAAAAAAACAAAAGAAACAAAGAGGAAGCACCAAGCTTAACCCTGGCTCATGACTATTGCGGTCTAGCATCCTGACAAACTTCTACAATTCTTATATAATTGCTACTGATTTCTAGATTCTAATCGTAATCCTATAATAACCGCTTTTAATAACTAAATCAATCATCCGTCTTCCTAAATTGACTATTCTATGGACTATTAATCTATTTTATCAATATCTTACAAAAACAAACTAATATCTATTCTATACTCGACTTGAATCTCAGGTATAGGAATTGGGTTTGTTGAATGAAGATCTAATGATGCATTTAGATGGAGAATCCTCGAACACCGAGGCAGACGGTGAAGATGTAGCAGAGGAGGAGGTCACCAATTCAAAGGGTGGTAAGCCAACGCCATTGACTGAAGAAGCCAATGCTACTACGTCTTTATAAGTTGAAGCTAAATAATATTTATTAAGATGCTTCACAATTAAGAGTGGGACTATGTAGAATATATAAATAAATTTTGTGGTAAGTTAGTGGTTGGTTATTGATAATCTTGAGAATTAGACTTATGATTAGGCAGTTTAGTTGGTAACAGTAGGTTGTTAGTGGAACAAATGGTTAAGAATTCAAAGGGTCATAACCTTTAGAATCTGCTGGTTGACGGTCCATCTTTTGGTAGGATAAAGAGGTTGAGAAAAGGGAGATCGGGGCTAGATTGTGATAGTCGTAAGCCGGGGCAAGCTTGATGCTACCCCTTTGTTTTCTTTGCTTTTATTATTTTCTTATGAAGAATTGTGATTGAGAGAAGTATTGTTGAAATTGTGATTAGAATATTGTGAAATATGACTTTGGACTGACCAATTTGGAGAAAATCTATGACCTTGAGAATTGAGATTATCGAATTGTGTTGTGTTAAGTGAAGATATTGAATTTTGTGTGATGAATTAAAAAACTAAATATAATAAGTAAGCTAGAGATCAATAATTGAATATATATAAACCGCAAAGAGAGTAAGTGGGAGATGAACGGATAAGAATATGGAAGTATTGTTGAATTGATAGTCGTAGAATGGATTATGTATTGAGTTAAGATGGAAGTAGGAAGCCTTGATGTTTTGTAGTTTGATAATTGATTTCAGATAGCCAGAGTATAGTCAATTGTGACACTAACAGATCCAATTCATATAACCGTCTTTCCCTGTGTTCGAATCCACTTCTATTACTTCAATTGCTTTGGTATATTGAAGCTTGATCATAACGAGAACAACACAAGGTCAATTGATCTTCATATTTTTTTGAAGAAGCCATACTTTAACTCCAACTTGAAAAGTATAAAATTATTTTTAAAATTTATCTAAAGATGCTTTATAAGAATTTTAAGTTGCTTGTAAATAGAGCTTCAAAGTTGTTTGGAACTGTGACAATTTTTTTTTAAGATCTTCAACTTTTAGATTTTAATCTTTTAATATATCTAACAAATCAATCTTTGGATAGTAACCATAATTGGTATAAAATAGTATTTTCTAAATTAAAGCATGAAGAATATTATTATAAATAAACTCCACAAAAGATAAATTTAAGATACAATCATCTTGTTAATACTTGATGGTATATTACAAATACTCCTTCAAAACTTGATTGACTTATTTTTTTACTATTGATTTGAGGGTGGAAGGCAAAGAAAAGTTTGATATCTACCTTTAATATTTCAAAAAAGGATTTCTAAAACTTGATATAAATTGAGGTCTTTGATCAAAAATGATGTCATTAGATAGGCCATGATATCAATATATATTATTAAAAAATATCTTTGCCATTTCTTCTCTAATTTTTTTTTTTATTATTTTTATTTTGCATGAGATAAAATGTGCCATCTTTATAAGTCAATCCACAAAATATAAATAGCATCAAATATAATTTATGGCAGTAGACAAATGATGAAATCTATTGATATTAAAGACTATGGTTGTTTTGGAATTGGTAGTGGGTGTAGAAGTCTATAAGGACAATATCAAAAATTCTTGAATCTTGAATAAATGTGACACAAGAAGACAAAGACTTTCACAATCTTTTATATTTGAAGCCACTAAAAATCTCAAGAGATAAGCTATAATATTTTGTTAAATCTAGAGTATCATGTAGCTGAGAAATGATGATAAGATTAAAGAACACAAAGTCGCATTGGTCCTTTTAGAATATATAAATAATCTACAAAATACAAAAGATCTTCTACAAACTTGAACTTATTATTATTAAGGTGCTACTTGATATTATAAACTAATAAATCTTTAGCTAACACTACACGAATTTATTCAAAAAAACTTGAATCAATAAGTGTAATCATAGAAGTAGCATAAAGACAAAATTATTCTGGCTTCAAGAGAGTGATATATTGCTGAACAAATGTTGCCTCTCTAGCCTTTGGAATTAAATATGATGTCTTTGATAAAGTATTTAATAGTCCTTGCTACTTTCTTGATTGATATGTAATTACAAAATTAAAATAAGATGATGACATATTCTAATAAGCTTGGCGGCAGTTCAAAATCTAAATTGATATAAAGTACTTCAAATTTTTATAATTTGTATATACAATCATAAGATGTATAGTATCTTCTAATAAGTGATTCTATTTTTAGAAAGAATCTATAATTATAAAAATTTCTTTATTATAAATTTTATAATTGATCTTTGCAGTTGAAATTTTTTTAGAATAGAACACAACTGGATAAAGCTTTCTATCCTTTTTTATTTATGATAGTAAAATTTTTAATACAAAGTCAAAAATATCAGTTTCCAAATATAAGATCTTTGTAAAATCTGAATATAATAAAATTAGAATTATAATAAAAGCTCCCTCAAAATCTTAAAAGACCATTTGTACTTGAAGTCTCTATTATAATTTGACTTTGGATGTCAATTGAGTGAGAAGAATAGCAACTTGAATTTTTTAAATAAATATCTAATATAAATTAGCAAATCTAAGGAAATATTATACATTCCATATTATCTTTGAAGTTGTTTACTCTATTACAACTTGAACTTTCTTTGGATTTATCAAGAAGCCTTCATTGGATATAATATATCTAAAAAATTCTACTTTTGGCTGATGGAATAAATATTTCTTCAATTTGGCATATGACCATGTATTTCATAATTTTTGTAAGATTAATCTCACATATTCTTCATATTTTTCAAGAATCTTGGAATAGATTGAGATAGCATCAAGATAACAAATAACTAAATTATCTAAGAATTCTTAAAAAATATCATTCATCAAATATTAGAATATAACTAGAGAATTTATCAATCCAAAAGGCATGATATTATGTCCAAAATGTCTATACCTTGTATGAAATGTTATCTTCTATCTACTTATTTTTTTAATCCATATCAAATTATATGCTCTATAGAGATCTATTTTAATTTAGATTTTGGCTTAATCGAATTGCTCTAGAAGCCTTGATATCAATAGTAATAGATAAAAATTCTTCATTTTCATTTTATTGAGGCCACAATAATCAACACATATTTGTAAAGATCCATCTTTTTTCTTCACAAAAAATATTAGTATACTTACTAGAGATTTGGAATATTAAATAAAATCTTTGCAATTTTTTTTTATCAATATAATGTTTCAATGCAGAAAGCTCATTGTGTGATAGGTTGTAGATTGGATCAAATGGTGGTTGAGCTTCTTTTTGAAGGTTGATGGCACAATCATATAATTGATGCTCAAAAAATTCTTTTTTTTGAAGATAACTTGAAACTACATATATTGCTTTAGAATAGCTATTAGCAAGCTTGCCTCTTTACAACCTAGAGTTGCATAAATAAAAAATAATATTTCTTTCTTAACAATCTTTATAAAAGCCATTGCTTTAAAAAATAAGGGCTTTGTTGTTGATGACTTCTTGATAGATTTTTTCCAAAAATTTTTTATAGAAAATTTAATCTTATGAAACCTTCAATCTATAGATGGATTATATCTTTCTAACTACAAAAGTCCCAAAATGATTGGATTGGATTGAGTTTCAATGATATTAAATATTATTTTACTAATATGGTCTTCAAAAGATATTTTTAGTAGTATGGTTTCATGAGTAATATTGTCTAAGGTAAAAATTGACTATCTATTATTTCTACATGTATAATTTTTGATTTTTGTATTAGAAAATTTTTATAAAGTTTGAAAAATTCTTCTAATACAAAAATTGGCTCATAAGAGCTTATTAATTTTAATTAAAGTTACAAGCTAATTATCTAAAAATAAATAAATGCCTTGACAAATGCTTCTAAAAAAACTTCAAAGGTACTCAAGATTACAAATTTCTTTTCAAATAAAAGAATAAATCAAGATAAGCCTTGTCTTATAAGCAAGGTTCTAACTAAATCAATTCACAACTTCTTTGTTGGATAGTGCTCAAGTTGTAGAAAAGTTATCAATCAAATTTGGTTAATAAATCCTTAAAACTTTGAACGTATATTATAAAACTTTTCTGAAAGATTAATCCAATGTTCTTTACGTTGTTGAATAGATAATTTTTTTTATTAAGGTATAGATGCCACTACCTTCTTGGATATAAAAGCTTTAAAAAGTGGTTGCATTACAAGCTAATTGCCTCTAAATCTTGCATCATTATGAAATCTTATAAAAAATTATTCAATTTTAGCAATTCTATGAGCTAAAGCACTTAGTGTATTTATAATAACATCTAACTTAGACTTATGACACTCAACCATATTTACATCTTCACTTTTAGCCATTTTAAAAGAAAAAAAATAAAATTTTAAATAATACCAATTTAAAGAAGGATATTCCACAATCTCTAAAGAGCTTAGATGCTTTTAAGAAGAAGAATAATCTATTGTCTATTAAAAAAGATCAAGCTCTAGTATTGATAAGAAGGTAGTCTTGATAAATTATCACAAATATAGTATACATGAAATATGACTTATCTATCTCAAGAGTCCAAGATTTTTTTAATCCAAAACAATATAAAATCTCATTACAAAATAAGAAAAAATGGACCAAAATAAAATTGAAAAGAAATAAACAGAATAGAAGATGAAAGAAAAAATTGAGCAAACAGAAATAGAATAGAATAGAATAGAAATGAGTAGAAAGATTCAAAATAAAATTTTACTGAGAAAAAAGATTTGAATTTATACTTATTGAGATATCCAAAAGGCCTTGATTAGTCTTATTTATATTTTTTCCTATCATCCTAGATTTTCTAGAATGTTCTAAGATGATTGATCCTACTTAGATAATTACCCTAAACTCTTTCTAAAAGGGTTCATGGTGGATCCTATCTAGATAACTACTCTAAGCTCTTTTTAGAATGTTCTATGATGGATCTTACATAGTCCACTAACCTAGCTCTAATTCTAGAAACTTCCATAACTTCTCAAACATGAGTGCAACTATCTATTCCTATGTATTAATAACATAGATATCTTATCTATATCTTATTACAGGTAATCCTCCTTTTCTAACGTGAAATGTCTTCGTTTTGCTCTCGATGGTATTTTCAAATTTTCTCTTGGTAATAGATGAGGTTTTGTTTAATTTTTTTTATTCTATCATAGATGCAATAACATTTCTAAAGAACTTTGTATTGAAGTTGTGAACGTCTACTGCCATGGTATCATGATGTAATATGACTATATAGTGAAATTATAATCAAAATTGAATTTCTAATTAACATCTAATTATCTTGGTTCAATAATAATTCAAGATATCTAAACATAGCTTTTATAAAAGCCTCTTAGGTTATTTTCTTATCTTAATAGTTAGTAGCTTGAAGATTAATTAGTAATTTTACCTTCTAGTTATAAAGATTCTTCTACTACCTTAGAAAGACCATAAATCAATAAAATCAAATTTAAAGAGGTAAATAATTAATATAGTTGATAGTAGGATTAAATTGAGGATAAGGTTGGATTAAAAAATCCTTAAGATAGATTACATTGATACTTAAGAGTTGATAGTTTGTGAAATAGAGTTGAAATTAGACATGTGGCCACTAAAATGACCACCTAGGATAAAATAGAGATTCATTTGAAGATCAGAGATTAGGATTTGAGAGCTAGATTAGAGTTTTTTTTAAAGATATAAGGTTGGTTTTGGTAGGATTTGAAGAGAGTTAGAAATTTTTGTTGAAAGTCAAGGTTTGTATTGGCAACTTGGGATTTATGTAATGAAATTAGGGCTAGCCTTCTTGACTAGTTTGTAAAACTCGTGTCACATCTATAATTCAAATTTCGACAATGCTTGGATAATTAGGTATTCCAAGTGTATGTAAAATTTTGTAGTAATTCAACAATGCAATTGAGAGATATCTGGATTTTGGTATAAGAACATAACTGAAGTTGGCAGTTTGGAGTTGGGTAGGATTTCAGTGATATTTAGAGATCTACTAATCGTATCAAGGTGAAATTTGGCATGGTATTGAAGGACTTGAAGGTCAAGTTGCATACTAATTTTGAATCGAAGTTAACACTTGGAGAAGGAGAAATCACTATTCAAACTTTTGGTTAGAAAAAAAAATCTAAATTGCTTAAATATAAAAGTAACAAGGTAATTGAGATTTATGTGTGATTGAGGCTACTAAAAAAAGTATTTTTTAGTAATTTTGAATTAGAATTTAGATAATATTCTTCTCATATAGATGAAATCTATTAGGATTTTTTGGATGTTTGTGAAACACAACCTCATCTTCCTTAGCTAGGTGTCTGATGCATTTCTAAGTAAGATAAGACATAATACGACAATGGTGTCATGTTGTGGTTTGGCTATTATGTAAAAATAATGTGATTATATATTTAATGTACAATTTACTTAACAACATGGTGAGAGCCATGTTACTGGATTCTAGTTGATTGTAGAATATAATTTGATTATTACCTTGAAAAGAGGTTGTTTAAAAAGATTACTATAGAATTTGTATAACTTTATTTTTTTTTTATAGTAGTTTTTAAGATTGGTTTTGATTGATAGTAACTTATAAATATTTAAAGTCACCTTTGCTAGACATTGGTGATATTTGAAAACTTATTTTGATTCTCTTATTTGGTGTTTAGAGCATAAATTATGTAAATCTTATAAGAAGGGTTGAAGAAGGGTTTTAGTAGCAAAGAGAGTTTAGGACATCCATATAGATGAATGGAGATGGATGATAAAAATCTCCATTCCTATTGATCAAAAATCATGACCAATAGGCTTTGAGGAGGCTGCCCGAGGCCATATTAGAGATTAGGTTTAGTTTTTTGAGGCCATTTGAGCTTTGAAGGCTAGAATCAGAAAGTTTAGGTTTTTGGCTATGGTTTTGGTACAAAGCTTGTACAATTTGGAATTTATATGAAGGAGATATAGGCCCTCAAAGTTAAGGTGTTGATTTAGAAGCTACTGTCACTGTTTTTGACATAACGCATGCATTAGAGGGCAATTGAGGATTGGCAATTGCAACTACAGAGAGTGCTTTTGCGGCTACACTTTTTGCATACTAGTTGCTGGATTCTAAGTTAAAGTGAAGAAGATATTGGATTTTGAAGTTAGCACATGCAATCTAAGAGTAGTAAGTGATCTGATTTACTAGTGGTTGTGTCTTGAGCTATATCTTGAGCAATTTGACAAGATTTTGGCTCAAAATTTCAGGAAATGTGTATGTTCATGTTAATAAATTTTTTACATAATTTTAATGATATTATAGTATTGGATCCTTGAGATATTAAGAAAATAGTACTCAGATGCTTGTTAATTAGGGTTTAAAGCATCTGCTAGGATTTCTTAGATGCTAGAAGATCAGAAGTGAATTTGTACTTGGTTTTTTTTTGTGGTAAAACTTAAGGGTGAGTTCTACCTATTCTATAAACATAAAACAAATTAAACGATTAAATCAAGAGTTATGAATTTTTAAAGTTTGAGAAGAGAAAATCCTTTGCAGGAAAAATATATTTTGAAGGGATTTTGCTATATTTTGAATTTTATGAAAAATAAAGGAGTTTTGGAAGCTAAGACAAGATACATATAAAAGTTTTAGCTAAACTCTTTACAGCTAGATATCCAATGTATTCCCTAATAGTAAATCACGCAATATTACAATGGCAAAAGTAGCGATGCTCCAAAATACTATCTAATTTATATTCTTGTTGATTATCAACTATAACTAGTGGTGGTGGTAGTTGGTGTCAATCCGGAAAGTGCTTTGGCTTGATATAAGATTCCTTCAATTACAAAACATTGAAGATTGGATGGACCCAAATATATGGTGGAAGTTCAAGGTGATATACAACATTAGAAATCGTTGCAGAAATAAAGAAAGGTCCGAGCTATCAAGGTACCAATTTATGGATTTGGATTGATGTAGTAAGTGATAAGTTGGTGTTGGAGAGTAACACTTGATCATCCTCCTTGAAACTTTTGTATTGCCAGTGGTTATCTATATATTACTTTTATAAATTTTGTACAATAAGAAGGTGGTGTCGTGCTTCTTGTAAGGTTGTTGTAAGTCGTATAAACTCCTTTGATGTTGGATTGTTGGTATTGATGGCACGAATGAGAGTTATTGATATAATCAGATGTTGTTTGATGTTGTATGGCATGATTTGTAATTTGAGAATATACTAATTATCTAGTTGTAGAGAGTTTAGCTTTGGCTTATATATGATGTCTTATCTCTCAAAATTCCTTTATTTTGTACAAAAGCTCAAATTATAACAAAATCCTTTAAAATATTTTCTTCCTTCAAAGGATATTTTTACCTTGAACTTTAGAAATTCATATCACTTAATCTAACTATTCAATTTTTTTAAAATTTCTATATAAGATAGATTCTATCTTTAAGCTTTATGACAATAAAAATAAATTATAAATTAAGTACCGATCTTTTAGAATCTTAAAAATTCTAGTAGGTAATCTAAATCTTAATCTATAAGCACTTGAAAACTATTTTTCTCATATTCCAAAAATCCAAAACTCAAATGCTACAAATTTTATGCATAGAATTTATTAACATAATAACATAAAATTTAGAAAATTTTTTGAACCAAAATCTTATCAAATTGCTCAAGATATAGCTCAAAATACAACCACTAGTAAATTGGATCACTTACTAAGCTTAGATTTGAAGCACTAACTTCAACTTCCAATATTTCCTTCATTCTAACTTAGAATCCTTCAAACAATAAGCCAAAAGTATATTTGAAAATTTTTTCTCTCCAACCTTAGTTGCAAATTCTTTATTTCTTTAAGTATGTGCCGTTATGTCTAAAAGAGTGACAATAGGTACAAAATCAAGACCTTAACTTTGAGCGCCCATATTTCTTTCATATAAACTCCAAATCACACAAAATTTGTACCAAAATTATAGCCAAAAACCTAAACTTACTGATCCTAGCCTTCAAAGCTCAAATGACCTTGAAAGAGTAACCCTAATCCTTAATAAGGCCTCCAATAGCTTCCTCAAAGCCCATTCAATATGATGTTTAGCTAATAAGAATGGAGATTTTTATCATCTATCTCCATTCATCCATATGGATACTCTAATTTCTCTTTTTGTAACCAAAATCCCTCTCCAATCTTTTTTTTTATAAGTTCTATATAATATATGTTTTAAATATCAATTAAAAGATAGAAAATAAGACTTCAAGGATCACCAATGTCTAACAAAGGTGATTGTAAACATATAAAAGATACTACTAATAAAACCAACTTCAAAAGTCACTATGAAAAGAAAATAAAGTTATATAAATTCTAATAGAAGCCCTTTTAAACAACCTCTTTTTGAGGTAGTAATCTATCTACATTCTATAACCAACAAAAATTCATTAAGATGACTCTTACCACGTTACTTAGTAAATCATATATCAAACATATAAACACAATATTTTTACATGGTAGCTGAACCACAACACGATATCGGTATTTAAGAAAAATGATGAATGACCAATATTTGCTTGAATACTATCATTGTAAGCAAATTCCAAGAGCATCAAATATTCATCCTAGTCATTATGATGAATTATTATAAATGCTCGCATCAAATCTTCTAAGGTCTAATATACACACTCTACTTGTATATCTATTTGGAGATAGAAGGCTATAGATATGGCAAGTTGTGTACTTAGTAGCTTGAGTAAGGCTTATAAAAAACTTTTTATGAAGCATGAATCTTGATTTGAAATGATGGCATGACGTAATCCATGGTGACAAAAGATAGTATTAAAGAAGATCCATGCAAACACTAAAGCATCAATATCCGAGTACACTATGGCCAAGTGAAGTTGCTTCAAGAGTTGATCTATAAAGATGGCAACCATGGTGTGATTATAAGGCATCAAAGACATAATGAGATCCATAGTCACTTACTTCTAACATGTCGTAGATAGTAGAATTGAGTATAATAGTCCAAAAGATACTACGTTACATATTTTATTATGTTAACATGATTTGCAAGAGTGTACAAAAGCTCAAATACCATGATCCAAACTTGCACAAAATCATGTCCTTGAGATCTGTTCTAAAATCTTTTCTTTTCCTAGATGTCTAGAAATAATAGTCATAAGCCCTCCAATATCTTCTTCAACTGCTATATACTTATCCTTGAAATTCCAGATTCTAACTATCATTCATTATTCAATAGTTTTTCACAACTAATTCAATCATTTGACCTATTGAATTAACTATCCTATGAATGATTAATGTACTTTATCAATATCTTATAAAAATAAATTTCTATCCATTCTACATAGCCCCACTCCTAATTGTGCAACATTCTTGCAAATAAAAAATTGATACATATCTAAAAAATAACTACTTAACAAAATTCTACAAAATTACTATCCTTTTGGCCCACCTAATTGATTAACTACCACATTATCCATTGTTGGTTCTACCAATTCTGGTTCCAAATGCAAACTTCCATCCTCTTTTAATCCTTCTATCAGCTCTTTCTTCAACTGGACTGAAAGGTCTTCATTGTACTCTCCTAATTCATGAACTTGAGCCTCTAATTTTAAAATCTAGACATCTCTTAATTTCAACTGGTGCTGAAGTTGACTCATACATTTTGAAACTTCAAAAACTAGTATCATCAATACTTGTGATTGACCAATATTGACTAAATTATCTACCAATTTTGTCACTTCAATGTTCAAGGCCTCAATTTTAGCCTTCAACCACTCCATTTCATATCTGTATTGGTCACTTAATATTATTTTTTTTTGAGCTAATAACTCTAACTTTTTCCATTCTGCTTGCAATTGGCACAAAAATTTTGTCTGTTCCAAATCTCATGTCCAATGATTCTAGAGTAATTCTTTCCGTTGACATTCTATGATCTGTAAGATGTATTCTTTTTCTTTTGTCCAAGCTTCTTGTTTCTATAAAAACTGCTACTCCAATATCAACTTGGATTCTACATTCTTCAAAATGATTTGTTCTTTTTGCATAATTCTTTGATTCTGCTCCAATATTACTTTTTTGTTTGCCTCCAATTCATGTTTGACACTGCCCTCTATATCCAACATTCATATCATGTAATGTATTTGCAAAATGTACTTCAATAAAATATTCTTAAGATGTGGGCCTTTCGGTAGTTGATCCTATAGAAATGCCAACTGATTGATATCTAATAAAATTGAGACTTCATTTTCTTCCTCCATTGCCAAACAAATCAAAGCCGATTTTGGTGCAACTTCTAGACTTGTCTCTTATGCCAATGTATGACTAGATTTTCCAATTTTGTATACTACATCCCCTAAATTTATAGTTAGTACTAATAAATTCCGTTCACCTTGTTGAGATACTCATAAAAGTACATTTCTCTTTGCTATTGGTATTACTTGATTCAATGTTAAAGTAATCACAACATATATATAGTTAAAATAGAGCAATGCTATAAACTTTCTTATTTTGCACTTAGCTCCCAATTCCACATGAATATGGGTTACTACATAAGTTGCCCAATTGAATACCATCTCGTCAAGCATCTCTATCATTACAAACAATAACTATCTTGATATATACGTGTTATGTCAATATAGGCCTAAATACCTTAACACAAAGCACAACCATTCTATGACCTCTATTATAATTGCCTTAGCCATCTGTCAACCTTGATTCTTCTCAAATGATGACATTCCACCTTTGAAAAACCATCCTAGTTTAAAATTGCTTGAATCAAGCACCCCCATGGTAAGCTCTCCAATTAGAAGATACAACACCTTTTTTAGGATCTTCTCATCAATATTAATAATGTGCCCTTGTATTACACTTGATCCATCCTTTGGGTCATACTTCGCAATGTATTCTTCCACTAATGCCATATTAATTGATGGCAAGTTATCTGACCTTCGCAAGAACTAAAACATTTGTACATTTTAAAAATCTAGTTTTTTTCTTAGCATCTAGCAGATCTCGAATTTCATAGGCTCTATATTGGTAATGATTACTATAGATGGTAGTCCCAAATTACATTTAGCTTTCATATTTCAGTTACTTTCCTCTCTATCCATAACTCTCTTTATACTTTCAATCGCCATGATGTACAATCTTTCAAGTTCTAATTGTTAAAGCTACTCTCCAGTACTTCCAAAACACAAGAAATTGCAATACAAAAAAATAACAATAGATACGTGTACTGAATTGATAGCCCATAAAATCTTCTAATTGGACTGATTCATTGAAAAATTCTTCAACCATGCGATATGGACCATACTATCGTACTTAAAATTTTTTTAGAAATGACTATTATAAAAGTAAGATTAAAACGACTATCATAAAGTATTATTAAAACGACTATCATAAAGTAAGATTTAATCTTTGGACATAAAACTTTTAGGTCACTATTTACTATTGTAGTAACTCTTTCATTGTTTCTAGGTAGCTTCTATCATTGAAAGAGTAGCAGTCCAAACTTCATCTAATTCTTTCAATTTTACCAACCGATATTACACGGTGTCGTATTATAATTGCTTATAATATGTAAAAATTAATTATAATATATAATATGTTCATAAGTCTTGGTGTATGTTAGAATGGTTAATAGATTAATTTAAAGAGAGTGGATTTAAGAAACTTTATTTTGAGTTTTATATTTTTTAATTATAGTATTTTAAAAAAATTATAAGACCTAAATGTTTAGTATAAAGCCTTGATAGGAGATTAGAGCCTAAAGAAGAAATTCTTAACTAATAGGAGGCTTATTAGGAGGGATGAAAGCAAGGCATGGTTGGATGAAGTCAAGGAATGAGAATCTTCATTCCTATTGGTCAAACGCCATGTCCAATGGGCTTTAAGGAGGCTTCCCGAGGCCTTATTAGGAATTAGGATTTCACTTTTGAAGGTATTTAAGCTTCGGAGGCTAGGATCATCACTCTTAGGTTTTTGAATATGGATTGGATGCAAATTTTGTATAATTTGGAGTTTTTATGAAGGATTTATTGGTGCTCAAAGTTAAGGTGTCAATTTCATACCTATTGTCACTCATTGGGGCATAACATACGTTTACAAAGAGCAACAAAGGATCAACAACTAAATTTGGAGAGAGCACTTTTTCAACTATACTTTTTATATACTTTTTGATGAATTTGGAATTTGGATGAAGAAGTCATGGAGGATTGAAGTCAATGCATCTAAATCAAAGGCAGTAAGTAAGTGATTTTACTCATAGTAATGGTTGGAGTTATATCTTGAGCTTTTGGACGAATTTTTGACTCAAACCTTTAAGATTAGATAGATTATTGTGTTAAGAAGCTATATATATAAATTTTGTGGCATTTGAATACTTAGTTTGTGATATATGAAAAAAATTGCATGTAGATGTATAAAAACTAAGATTTAAAGCTACTGTTAGAATTTTTGAGATATCTTAAGATCCGCAATTAATTTGCAATTAAATTTTTTTGTGAAAGTTGATAAACATACATCAGTACGTCATGTAAATATTGAGTAAGTTTGGACAGTCGAATTGGGAGATATAAGGTATTGAAGTTTGCAAAATCATTTCACACAAGGATATACAAGGTTTTAGAAGATTTTATCATATTTTGGATGTTGTTGGTTACTTGAGGCTTATGTATTTGGTGTAATAGTACCTAAAAGTATTATATATATATATATATATATATATATATACAAACTTGTTCTTTCTTATCTCAAGACTTAGTTGAGCAATTAGTGGCAACCAAAAGCTGAGTGCTTTCTTGAAGCAAATTCTCTCTACTCCAACAATGGACTCTTTATCACTCAGTCATTCATCCATTGCAATCCGTAAACTCTGGACTTCCAATTTGATAGGTAGATTGTTTCTTACTTATAAATCATTTTAAATGGAATGGAATTGATTGTCACTTCATACATTGTATAATATGCCTATAAGGCTGTAAATAATTTGGTATCCCAATCTGTGCCCACCTCCAAAATGGTCTTAGTTAATATCTTGCATAAAATATTGTTGGTCTTTTCTGTTTGTCCATTAGCTCTAGGATGATATGAAGTTATTTTCTTATATTCGATCTTATACATGTCTGTCAAAGCTGTTATTATAGAATTAATGAAATGGGTTCTTTGATCACTAACTAATTCTTTAGGATATCCACAACGAGTGATAATATTCTCATATAGAAAAGTAGCAACAATGTTCGTATTATCATATCGTGTTGCAATAGCCTTTGTCCATTTTGTTACATAGTCTATGGCGACTAAAATATACCACTTCTATTTATATCTTGATACTAGTGCAATTGGTCCAACAAAATTAATTCTTCATTTTTTAAATGGTGCTTGGACCAAAATTGGTACTAATGGCTTGATAGAAGTACCAGTTAGTTGATCAATTCTTTGATACAGATCACATCGGCAAAAATATTGGTGTACATCTGAAAACATTGTTGGCCACCAATATCTGGCCATTAAAGCTTTCTAAGCAATACTATCATTGGCAAAATGTCTACCACAACTATCTAAGTAGCAATCGTTGTTGTACTGTGGTTTGATTCCTATATGAAAATAATATAACTATGTACTTAATATATAATTTACTAAGCAACATGGTGAGAGCCATGTTAGTAGATTTTAATTAGTTATAGTATATAATTTGATTATCACCTTAAAAAGAGATTTTTAAAAAATATTACTATAGAATTTTTATAATTTTAATTTCTTTTGATAGTGGCTTTTAAGATTGGTTTTTATTGATAGTAACTTCTAAATATTTAGAGTCACCTTTGTTAGATATTGGTGACCTTTAAAAACTTATTTTGGTTCTCTTATTTGGTGTTTAGAACATAAATTATGTAAATCTTATAAGAAAAAGGATTGAAGAAGAATTTTAGTAGCAAAGGGAGTAATTAGGGCACCAATATAGATGAATGGAGATGGATGATAAAAATCTCCATTCCTAATGGTCAAAAATCATGACCAATAGGCTTTGAGGAGGCTACCTGAGGCCATATTAGAGATTAGGGTTAGTTTTTTAGAGCAATTTGAGCTTTGAAGACTAAATTCAAGAATTTTAGGTTTTTGGCTATGGTTTTGGTACAAATCTTATATGATTTATAGTTTATATGAAGGAGATATAGGTGCTCAAAGTTAAGGTGTTGATTTGAGAGCTACTGCCACTATTTTTGACATAACGAACATGTACAAAGGGCAATTGAGGATTGGCGACTGCGATTGAAGAGAGCACTTTTGTGACTACACTTTTTGCATATTGGTTGCTGGATTCTAAGTTAAAGTAAAGGAGATATTGGATTTTGAAGTCAGTACATACAATCTAAGGGTAGTAAGTGACCCGATTTACTAGTGGTTGTGTCTTGACCTACATCTTGAGCAATTTGATAAGATTTTGGCTCAAAATTTCAGAAAATGTGTATATTCATGTTAGTAAATTTTTTACATAAGTTTGATAAAATTTAAATATTGGATTCTTGAGATATTGAGAAAATAGTGCTCAAGTACTTGTGAATTAGGCTTTAGAGCATATACTAGGATTTCTTAGATGCTAGAAGATTGGAAGTGAATTTACATTTGATTTTACTTGTAGTAAAACTTAAGGATGAGTTCTATCTACTCTATAAATTTGAGACAAATTAAATAGTTAGATCAAGAGTTATGAATTTCTAAAATTTAGAAAGATAAAATCCTTTGCAAGAAAAATATGTTTTGAAGGGATTTTTTTATATTTTGAGTTTTATGCAAATTAAAGGAGTTTTGGAAGCTAAGATAAGTTACATATAAAACTTTAAGCTAAACTATTTAGCTAGATATTTAGTATATTTTCAGATAGTAAATCATGCGATACGACAGACTTAGTGAACTCGATGTAAAAATTTATGGGATAGAGAGTTTTTGAAGAAATATTTGTGGCTTTTTATTATGGAAGGGAGGGAAGGAAGCAGTAGTAGGAATTACCTTGGGTATCTGCATTGCAACTTGATCATTGCTACAACTCAAATGTTTCAAGCATTTGCACTTTTTATGCAACAACATTAAGTAGTAGAGGACAAGGAAGCAATGGCTATTAAAGCCTTGCAATATGTTGTTGGTTTATTGGATCAATTTGATGGAAGAAATATTTTTAAGTATCTTAAGTATTATTCTCGAAAGATAGAGCTCAATAAAGTATCAAAGAAAGATATGATCCTAATATTTGAGCTTGCAGTTGTACTAGAGCTTTGTGAGCATATAAGGGAGATTATTCAAATTCATGGAGAAAAATGAGAGGATTTTATCTTTCAGCTAAAAGAAGAGTATTCTTTGGAAGATACTGAAAGGGTGACTAGAAAATCGTTTATGGAATGGGTCAATAAATCTAAGAAGGAGTTGCTTGCAATAGAATTATTTTAAAAATTTGAAAGATAGTTTCTTCAATTGTCTTGAGTGGAAAAGCTTACACTTGAAAATGATAAGGTAGAGTTATTTCTTCGATCAGCTAGCAATAATTTATAAAAGGAGTTGAAATTATTATTGGAGGATAATACAAAAGACAATGGACTTACTACTGATTGGAAGAAAGTCTCTGAAGCTGTGGACATATTTGCTCAAAGAGAGTACTGGAGGGATAAGGTGGTAGTAAGACAAGAGACTAGACCTCCATCAACTACAATATCTCGTAGGCAAATACCAGAACCTTCTATACTAGTAAGTACTATTTCAATTCCTATATCTACAATTGTACCACTGAAAGATGCAATTGATGAGTTGGTGAAAGGATTGAAAGACTTACAAATCAAACTGACAAAGCTATAAGAGAAAGAAAGATTATGTGAGATCAAACTTATATCAAAACAAGGATATATACAAAGATGTATTTGATGTGTTAGTATTGAGCATCCTCACAAGGAATGTGGAGATTTTGCTGATATTCTACAACAAAGAATAATTTTATAGAAAGATAGAAAAATTGCATTACAAGATACAGGTGAGTTTTTCAAAACCAATTTTGGAAAAAGAGGGATGAAGAAGGTTTTGGAAGAGCATTTATCTTAATAGGCTATGGCATCAAGACAAGCTATTACTTATGGCATTGAGGTTGTAAGGGAGAAGGAGGATGTTTTTAAAAAGTATGTAAACACAAGGAATTTATGAAATCATGCTATTACCAGCAAGAATAACAAAAAAAATAACAAGGTAGGAATTATTTAATATAACCACAATAATTAGAAATGCCACAGAATGAGATGACCATATAGATACTATATCTGTATATGCTTATTTGGTAAAATCTCAACATGAAGCTCTAATAGAGGTAAAAAGGAAAAGAAATGAAATAAAAGAAAATTTTAAAGAGCCAATGGACAAGAAGAGATCTCAAAAGCATGTAGAAAGAACACAAAATAAAAAAGTACCTACATCACAAGCTAATAGACCATCTAGGGCTCGGCCATTGACATTACACCTTCAAAATGTACCATTGCCAAAAGAAAAATGGGAAGAAAGGATGGAAGTTGATAAAGACAAAAGAAAGAATAAGCATGTTATTTATAAGCTATAATCAGATATTGAGACAGCCACAGATTTGAAAGGAGTGTTAGAAGAAAGAGTATTGAATGCCAAAATTGAATTTACTTTACAAGAGATTTTGGGCATTGCAAAGAGAGAATTTCATGATGTCATCATTGACACCATTAAGCGAAAGAGGCAATTGACAAGAGAATCTGTTGTATCTAATGCTTTGGATAAAATCTTGAGTGAAGAAGAAGAACATGAATTGGTAGAATGTTGTACCAATAAAAAGGTACAATTTGATTTGGATGAATATAAGGATGATGACAAAGGCCCTGGATACTATACTAGGAGATATTAGGCCAGAGCCACCATAGAGACTTTAATAAAAATGGAAGATTTGGTAGAACCAGTAATTGCTCTCATTGAGAATAGATCTGAAATTAATATTATGTCAAAAGAAGTCTATAAACATAGAAGATGGCCCATTGATATTAACCATGGTTGGATGATTTAGGCAGCAAATAATACACGATGAGATCTTTATGGTGCTTATTCAGATGTGAAGGTAAAAATTGGAGATGTGACTATAGAACAATTTTTTTTTATTCAAGACACTACTTCATACCCAATTATTCTTGATCAATCATATATTATAGCTGTGAGGATGGAGACCAAGATTTTGGATGACAGATCAGCATATACCCATATTAGAAGTCAAGATGGAAAAAGAGCAGTGCAATTTCTAACATTACCTACAAACCATGAGCGCAATTGAGATTATTTACAAAGTGATTTATTACCAAAGGTCAGTGAAGAATTTATAGATTTTTATAGGATACCACTATAAAGCGGAAATGTAGTGGTACATCAAAGAAGATACTCTCACATGAAAAAGAAAGTACTTTTTGTACAAGTGTTGTAAAATTATCTAAGAATGGATTTTTGATCTATACACAACTTAATGATCTACTAAAATGGGAGAAAAATGATGTGCAAAGAATAAAAAAAAAATTTAAAAGAATAGGAATGCTTGATGGAGATGATAAGATAGTAGGTGTATATATGGAGACTAGTTTAGAAGATTTTATAGAAGAACTTTTAGAAGTTAAATAAGAAAATGAAGATCAAGTGATGCAAGTAGATTCAAGAGAGCTCTACTCAGCTATATAAGTATTTCAAGATTGTGAAGTCAAAGTTGAAACTATGTACAAAACCATGGAAAAGAAAATAAAACATGTAGCTATACCATTGCCTAGTGATTCTAATCATCAAGTTCAATAAGCTTTGAAGGAGAAGGACTTACGAGATCCTAAACAAATTGGCCATAAGTTTACCAAGATCACACTCGATGAGTTGAAAGTAGGATCTACAAATTTTATATTACCTGTTGAAGAAATAGAATTTAGAAATATATTAAGTACGCATGGAAAAGATTTTACTTTTGAACCTTTAGAAATTAGATGTATTGATCCAAGTGCTGTGGCACCAATGATTATATTTATTGTTTCAAATGTTCCTTGAGGTTTAAGACCAATTTTGGTGCCTAAAGTGCATCTATCTAAACTTATAGAGCTTTTGAAAGAAAAGATGCAAATGAAGATCCTAGAACCATCATTTGTACCATATTCTAGTTGTTAGTTTATAATACCAAAGAAAAATAGAATACTATAGTGTTGTGATGTAATATAATTATATAGTGAAATTATAATCAAAATTAAATTACTAATTAATATCTAATTATCTTAGTTAAATTATAATTTGACATATCTAAATATGACTTTTATAAAGTTAGATTGATACTCGAGTATCGATCAATTATGAGTCAGGGTCAAAATCAAACCTCTAGTCACTAAAACGACCACCGAGGGCAAGTTAGGATTTTAGAAGGATTTTTGAGGACTTAACAATTGTTGTTCAAAACCAAGGTTTGTATTGGTGATTCAAGTTTTATATAAAATAATTAGGGCTAGCAATTTTAGCTAGTTCGTGTAATTAGTATAATATCAACCATTGAAAATTTGATATTGTTTAGATTATTTGGTGTGCTATGTGTATACAAAATTTTGTAATAATCTAATGGCATGGTTTAGAGATATCTAGTTTTCAGTACAAGAGGATTTCAAAAATTGGCAGTTTGAGCTTGAATAGGATTTTTGTGATATCTAGAGATCTATTAGCTAGATCAAGGTGAAATTTGGCATGGTGTTGAAAGACTTGAAGATCAAGCTATACACCAATTTTGAGTTGAAGTTAATGGTTGGAAAGGGAGAAAGTACTACTCGAATTTTTGCTTCACTTTTCAAGTTGGCGGCCGAGTGACATCAATGCAATTTTTGGAGGTTTTCTCACAATCTATAAGTTAGATTGGGCTAAACATTCTTGAGCATATAGAAGACTTACATTGATAATTGCATGCAAAATTTTACATCAAGTGGATGCTCGGATTGGATGCTACAGCTTGTTAAAGTTCACTGATTAAGATTGGAGCTTACAAGAAAAATCTAAATTACTTAACTATGAAAGTAACAAGATAATTGGGATTTATGTGTGGTTAAAGCTACTAAAAAGAATGTTTTTAGCACTTTTGAATTGAAATTCAGATTATATTCTTCTTGTATGGATAAAACCTATTAGGATTTCTAAGCTACTTGTGAAACACAATCTCATCTTCTACAGCTATGTGCCCGATGCATTCTTGAGCAAGAAAACACGTAATACGATATAAGTGGTGAATTTGACATGAAAGTTTGCGATGGAAGGTATTGGATTATATTTGTGGTTATTTAGAATTGATGGTGCAAAAAGGCAAGAGAGTAGAATTTGGACTTTTAGATGGAGCTTTAGGTGGAGCTACAAGTAGATCTTCAAGTGGAATTTCTACTAGTCAATAAGATATACACTTTGATCCAAACACTGTAAAAATGTTTCAAGCATTTACATTATTTATGCAACAACAACAAGGCAATGATCACAAAGAGACTTTGGCAATCAAAGCATTGCAAGCAGTAGATAACAAGGTTGACCAATTTGATGGAAGGGATATTTTCAAATATTTAAGATGTTATGTGCAGAAAATGGAATTGAATTAGGTTTTTGAAAAGGAGATGATTCAATTATTTGAGCTTGATACAGTATCAGAGATAAAGAAGCATATATGGTCTATTATGGGATAATTTGAAAGTTTATGGGAGGAATTTTTACATGCGTTGAAAGATGGATATTTTTTGGAAGATATTGATCGAGTTACTAAAAAATCATTTTAGGAATGGATTGAACAACCTAACAAAAATTTGCAAGCTACAAAATTATTAAGAAAATTTGAAAGGTAATTTTTTCGATTATCAAAAATGGAAAAATTAACATTGGGACCAAACAAGGTTGAATTGTTTCTTCAAGTTGCTGATAGAGAATTACAAGAGAAGTTAGAGATTCTTCTTGAAGACAAGGAAGAAGAGGAAGGATTGACAATAAAATAGAGGGTTGTTGAAGATGCTATTGAATTACTTACCAAAAAAGAAAAGAGAAAGGATAGGTTTGGTGCTCAAAGAGTGGTACAAGTACCAAAGATCCCAATGTCCACTACATGATTGACTGTGCATGTTGTCCAACCTCCATTAATTACATCAAAGAAAGAAGATATGAAACTTGAAAAAATTGTACAAGGGATGCAAGATCTTCAAATTAAACTTACAAGGCTTGAAGAAAAGACTTCTACAATAAGTTCAAAGGCTACTTTTAAACGAAGATATGTACAAAGATGTATTTGGTGTGATGATGATTCTCATTCTTGAAAAGATTGTAATAAATTTGATGAGATGATACAACAAGATATTGTTTATTAGAAAGATGGAAAGGTTGCATTGAAAGATATTAGTGATCTTTTCCAAACCAACTTTGGTAAAGGAAGTATAAAAGCATTGGTTAAAGATTATTTGGCAACACATGGAATTGCCACAATAGAAGTTGCAAGTTAAGGATCTAAGATGGATAATGATGGCAAATAGAATTTTGTTAGAAATTTTCAACCAAGTGGACTTAGGTCTTCTGCCATTTCTACAATGCAAAAAGAAAAGATGCCACGGGAAGCTTTATTAAGAATTATTGTAATAATTCATGGTGCCATAGATTAGGAGGATCTTGTAGGAGCTTTGTCAGTACATGCATATATTGCTAAAAGTCAACATGAAGCTTTAATAGAAGAAAAGAAGAGAGAAAATTTTGATGATTCAAGAGAAGGAAATTCTTTTAAGAGGCAAACTTGAGGAGATAAGGCTCATGCAGCGGCTTCACAAGAATTGCCTACAAAAGATACTTCAATAATATCAAAGAAAAAAAAAAAAAAATGAAAGATAAAAGTAAATTGATAACATATAAACTACTCTTTGATATTGAAGTAGCAACAAATTTAAAGGGAGTGCTTGAAGAATGTGTGTTCAATGCAAAGGTTGAGTTTACGTTGAAAGAAATTTTAAGAATTGTCAAGAAAGAATTCCATGATGTTATTATTGATAGTATTAAATGAAAGAGGCAATTAATGGACGAAGCTGGATTAAATCATGCTATTGATGCACACATATGTGAAGGTGAAGAAGATGTATTTGATAATTGTTACAAACAATCAGCAAGTGAGGGGAGGAGTCATAATCAAAGAGTACACTTTGATGATCAAGGTAATAAAGATAGAAAAATTTTAAGTCATTATACTCGGAAGCATTGGGCTAAAGTAACTATAGAGATATTAGTGAAGATTGGAGATATGGACGAGCTAGTTGTTGCTTTGATTGACTATGGTTTAGAGATAAACCTTATATCTAAAGATCTTTATATGAAACAAAAGTGGCCAATTGATATAGAGCATGGATAGGCAATACGGACAACCAATAATACACGATGGGAGTTATATGGTGCTTGTTCAAATGTGAAAATTTGGATTGGTGATGTTACAATGGAGCAAATTTTTTTTATTCAAGATGCAACATCTTATTCTCTTATTTTTGGACAACCATATATTATTACAACTCGGATGGAAAGAAAGGTACTTGTTGATGGTTCACCTTATGTACGAATTTATAGTGAGGACGGGAGGAAGGTAATATAATTTTTGACTGTGCCTCCAAATCATGAGCGGAATCGAGACAAATTGAGAAAAAATCCATTGCCAAGGATTTTTGAAGAATTTAAGGATTTTTTGGAAGTACCACTGTAAAGCGAGATTATAGAAGTACAGAAGGAGAAGTACTCTCGCAAGATATAGGTGCTTTTAATGGAAGATTTATTGATATTTTTAAAAATAGAAGCATTATGTATAAGAAGATTGATGATTTAAAAAGAAAAAAAAGGAAGGAATTAAGTACTATTGAAAAAGAATTTTATAGATTAGGAATATTAAAAGATAATAAAAAGATTACTAGTATTTATAAAAAAAATGGATTGAAAGATCCTTTGGAATTGATTGCATCTATTGGATTAGGTAATGACAATAAAATTATATCAATTCATTTAAGAAAAGTTTATGATATGATTGAATCTTTTCAAGCACCGAAGGTTATAGTTGAAACAAAATATAAGATAGTTAATAAGAAAGTTAAACCAGTTGCTGAACCTTTGCTTTAAGATTCTAAAGAACAAACAAAAGAAGTATGAAGAGAAAGGAGCTTGAGGGATCCAAGGAATATTGGTCACAAGTTTACTAAAGAGACTTTTTAAGAATTAGAAATTGGTTCTGATGGTTCATTATTGCCACAAGAAATTACCTGCTTCAAAGAGATGTTGACAAAATAAGATAGATCATTTACCTTTGAAGCTTATGAAATTGGATATGTGGATCCAAATATTATAATGCCTATGGTTATTTTCACTGTACCACATGTACCTTGGAATCTAAGGCCAATTCTAGTACTAAGGGCACATTTACCAAGCTTGGTGAAATTATTAAAAGAAAAGATGAAGATTTTGGAACCTTCTTTTGTATCATATTCTAGTCGATGGTTAATAGTGCCTAAGAAAAATGGATCATTATGTTTCATTCAAGATATGCAATAATAAATATAATAATTATCAAGAATACAGGAATTGGACCTATAATAGATGAATTTACTGAGGCATCTGTAGGAAGGGCAATCTATTCAATGGGTGATTTGTATTGAGGCTATGACCAATTTTAACTTGTAGAAGAAAGTAGAGATATGACAATGATGAGAACACTACTTAGATTACTTAGAATATGTACTCTTCTTCAAGGCACAACCAACTCAGTTATGCATATGATGAATGGAATGAATAAGATATTGAGAGATTTTATTCCTGAAAAGACTATGCCTTTTCTAGATGATGTTCCTATAAAAAGTTACAAAGAAGAAGACAAAGATGAAACTCTAGATAAGAGGGGGTGTCACAAGTATGTTGCTGATTATATACAAGATTATAAAAAAATATTGACTCAGCTTGGAAAAGTTCATCTTATATTATCGGATATAAAATCTATATTTGGAATATAAGAGATTGTAGTTATTGGATATTTGTGTAGATTTTATGGAAGAAAATCAGATCTGACTAAGGTTGATGCAATTAGAAGAATGAAAGAAGATTATAGTTCTTTAACAAAGGTTTGCAAGTTTTTAGGTGCATGTATATTTTATTGTATTTGAATTCATCATATAGTGGATCTATTGTATGAACTGTTATGCAAGGGCTATCAATTTAAATAAAAAAAATATATATTAAAACAGTGCAAAGATTGAAGAAATTATTGATATTGCCTCCAGTGTTGAAAAAAGTTGACTATAAGTGCAATAGACCAATGATTCTTATTGTGGATACTAATCCGATTGCCATTGGATGGACCGTAGGTCAAGATGACTCAAATGGACAAAAATTTGCAGTCTGATTTGGAACTAAGGTTTTAAATACTTGCCAACGTACATATTCACAAGTGAAAAGAGAATTATGAGGAGTTGTTTCACCTATGAAAGCTGAAAAGGATTATTTGATTGGAGCTTTGGTGGTAATTGAGAGAGATTGTTTGCCTTTACTTGGAATAATTATCAATTATACAACACCCGATATTATGATGTTGAGATGGATTGTTTATATCAAATCACTAAATTCAAAATTTAGGCATGTTGCAGGGAAAGACAATCTGATAGCAGATATGTTATCTTGAGTAATATATAAAAGAAAAGTCAAGATGGTTGAAGATATTGATGACGTTGGAATAAAATTCTATTGAGTATCAAATATTAATAAGGAAGATAAGATGTGTTTTGAAGAGCTTTATGAAGAAGAATTACTAAAAATTGGTCTTTATTTGAATATCTTAACTAAACAAGAGAATTGGTCAATAAAAAAATTTAATCAAATAAGAAAAAAAGCTTATGGATTTTTGCTTCAAGAAGGGTTTTTATGGAAGAAACCAAAGAAAGGAATTCGAATGCCAAGACAAGTAGTAGGTACCAAAGAAGATCAACAAAGACTACTCAAGGAGTTTCATGAGAGTCTATAGGCATGACATAGAGGAATTTGGGCTACTTTTGCTAAAATAAAAGAACAATATTGGTAGAAGAATATGTATCAAGAAATAACTTTGTTTGTAGAATCTTGTGTAACTTATCAAATATATCCAAATATACAACATCGAGATGGATTACAATCGATATATCTTTTGGCTATTCATTTTAAATGGGTTGTAGATTTGGTTATTATGCCGATGGGATTTTGACAAATGAGATATTTAGTTTTGGCTTGTGAAGATTTATCAAACCAAGTAGAAGGCATGGCACTAAGAACAAATTTCATAGAGAAAATTTGTATGTTTTTACTTGAGGAAGTTATCTATTGCTATGGATGTGTAGAAAAGATCACAATAGATCGAAGAGAATTGGATGCACTTGAAACTTGTGATTTTTTTAAGAGATGTAGGATCAAATTATCATTAACTATTGTTTATAATCTAGAGGAAAATACAAAGAGTGAATGTGGGCATCTACCAATTCTAAAGCTTTAATTAAAGCTTGTAATGGAAGAATGAGAGAATAGCCTTGACTTCTACCTTATGCATTATGGACTGATAGAACAACACATAGTTCAATGATAAGATACATGCCAATGGAACTTATGACAGGTCAAAAATCAATTATGCAAATTGAAGAAAATGTACTAACTTGGAGTATGCTACTATGGGAAGATGGATTGTCAAGGAAAGAATTGTTAGCTATTAGAATTCGGCAACTTGAATAAAGATCGAAAGATGTCGAACTGACATTAAAAAGGTTACAAAAATAAGGTTAGGAAATAAGACTCAATTTGATAAACAACATCGATTGAGGCCTAGAGCAATTGAAGAAGGTAATTGGGTACTTATTTATGATAGCAGTCTGAATAACCAACTGAATATTTTATAGAAGTTTTCAAAATGTTGGTTTGGATAATATGTGGTAGTAACAGTTTATGATAATGCCACATATTCATTAAGGGAATTAGATGGCACAAGATTGAAAATACCTATTACTGGGAAGCGAGTGAAGAATTTTAAAAGATGAGATAGAGAAATCAATATGAAAGATCATGTTGAAGATATCGATATTTTTGAAGAAAATAATTATTTTGAAGAGGATGGTGAAAATAAAAATGAATGATTTGATGAAGAAAATGAAGAAATGGTGTAGTGCTAATTATGACATATGGTTCATTTGGCACATGCCGGAGGATGCGCAAGTTAAGATTGGATAGATGTTGTGATGTAATTTGACTATATATTGAAGTTACAATAAAAATTGAATTTCTAATTAATATCTATTTATCTCAGTTCAATTATAATTTGAGGTATCTAAATATGGCTTTTATAAAATCCTCTTAGGTTATTTTCTTATCTTAATAGTTAGTAGGTTGAAGGTTAGTTACTAATTTTACCTTCTAGGTTGTAGAGACTTTTCTATTACCATAGAAAGACCATAAATTGATAAAATCATGGTAGAAGAGATAAATAGTTAGTATGGTTGATACTAGGATCAAGTTAAGGGTAGAATTGGGCTAAAAAATCCTTAGGATAAGTTAGATTGATACCCAAGGATTGACTATTTGTGAGTCATGGTCAAAATCAAACCTCTGGTTACTAAAATGATTGTCGAGGACAAATTAGAGATTCATTTTTAGATTGGAGGTTAAGATTAGAAAGCCAGCTTGAAGCTTTTTTCAGAGACATAAAAAAAAATTTGTAAAGATTTTTGAAGACTTAGCAATTTTTGTTCAAATCAAGGTTTATATTGGTGATTCAAGTTTTATATAAAATAATTAGGACTAGCAATTTTGGCTAGTTTGTGCAATTGGTATAACATCTATAATTAAAAATTTGATACTATTTGGATTATTTGGTATGCTATGTGTATATAAAATTTTGTAATAATCTAATGGCATGGTTTAGAGATATCTAATTTTCAGTACAAGAGGATTTCAAAAATTGGCAGTTTGAGCTTGAATAGGATTTTTGTGATATCTAGAGATCTATTAGCTAGATCAAGGTGAAATTTGGTATGATGTTGAAAGACTTCAAGATCAAGCTACACACCAATTTTGAGTTGAAGTTAATGGTTGAAAAGGAAGAAAGCATTGCTCAAATTTTTGCTTCACTTTTTAAGTTGGCGGCCGAGTGACATCAATACAATTTTTGGAGGTTTTCTCACAATCTATAAGTTGGATTGGGCTAAACATTCTTGAGCATATAGAAGACTTATATTGATAATTGCATGCAAAATTTTACATCAAGTGGATGCTCGGATTGGATGCTACAGCTTGTAAAAGTTCACTGATTAGGATTGGAGCTTACAAGAAAAATCTAAATTGCTTAAATATGAAATTAACAAGGTAATTGGGATTTATGTATGGTTAAGGCTACTAAGAAGAGTATTTTTAGCACTTTTGAATTAAAATTTAGATTATATTCTTCTCGTATGGGTAAAACCTATTAGGGTTTCTTGGATACTTGTGAAACACAATCTGACCATCCAAAGCTAGGTGCCTGGTGCATTCGTGAGCAAGACAACTTGTAATACGACAATAGTTCATTAAAGATATGCAACCAATGAATCAACTGACCATTAGAAATACTAGAGTTGGACCAATTGCTGAAAAATTTGCCGATAGAGCTATTTACTCTATTGGAGATCTCTATTTTAGATATAATCAATTTCAACTAGCTTAAGGAAGCAAAGATATCACTACTATGAGGACACTTTTAGAGTTGGTTAAGATGTATACACTGCTATAAGAAGCAATAAACTCAGTAGCTCACATGATGAATGGGATGAATAAGGTTCTTCATGATTTCAATTCAGAAAAGACTATGCCTTTCTTAGATGATATTCCAATAAAAAGATGTGTAGAAGAAGAAAAAAATGAAACAATAGATTAGAGGGAGTGCCGTAAATTTATATCTAATCATATTTCAGATTGTGATTAAATTTTATCTCGACTTGAAGAGGTTCACTTGACACTATCAAAAGCTAAATCTACCTATGGAGTTCGAGAAGTTTTTATTGTGGAACATTTGTGTGGATGGTTTGGTGACAAACCTGATCCTAATAAGATGGATGAAGGATACAACGGATACAATGGATAAAGGATACAACGGATATAATGGATGAAGGATATTTGTAGCTTTTAAATAGAGGTGCGAAGGATTTTAAGAGCTTGTAAATTTTATTGTGTATGGATTTCTCATTATGCACATGTAGCTGATCCTCTTTATAATTTGCTACAAAAAGGAAAGAAATTTAAATAGGAGAAGAAATACAAAAAAAAAATTCAAAAGCTAAAGCAATTATTATCTTCTCCACCTGTTTTACAAATGATAAGTTATGAGGATGGCAAATAGGTGATACTTACAGTTGACATTGTCAGAATAGAGAGAGTTTGCCTCAAAAAAGTACTAGGCTTCTGGTTGCCACTAAATTCTCAATCAAGTCTAAGATATAAAAGTATCAAGTTTATATATATAATATTTTTTCTTTTAAGACAATTACATCAATATATAAGCCAAGTACCAAAAGAAACAGCCAAATGTATGATAAAGTATTTTAAAACCTTATATATCCTTATGAGAAATGTTATCCAAATTTTAATAGCTCATATCTCATAATTAGACTATCCAAACAATCTAAAATTTTACATAAAGTATTGATATACTTTCAAAAACTATCACAAAAAAATTCAATTGCAAATTCGTTATGGATCTTGAGATATCACTAAAACCCTAACAATAGCTTTAAACCCTAGCTTACATATACTTGCATGCTATTTTCTTCATATCTCACAAAATAAATACTCAAATATCATGAAACTTTGATTTATAGCTTTTTGACTTAATAATTCACACTTATAGAAATATTGAGCCAAACATTCGTTTAGAAACTCAAGATATGGCTCCAACCATTACTATCAAAAAAATGACTCACTTACTGCCTTTGAATTACATGTGCTGTCTTCAATGCCCTATAACTCCTTCATCTATACTTAGAATTCATCAATAAATATATGTAAAGTATATCTAAGAAAGTTTTCTCTCTTATCTTAGTTGCCGAACTTTCATTGCTCTTTGTACGCATATGTTACGCTTCAAAGAGTGACAATAGGTACAAATTTGACACTTTAACTTTGAACACCTATATCTTCTTTACAAAAACTCGAAATCACACAAACTCTTCACCCAAATTATATCCAAAATCCTAAACTTACCAATCTTAGCCTCGAAAGCTCAAATTAATTTGAATGAAAAATCCTAATTCCTAATAAGCCCTCGGATAGTCTCCTTGAAGCCCATTAGGCATGGTCTTCGACCAATAGGAATGAAGATCCCCATTCTTTGCCTTCATCCAACCATGCCTTGCTTTCATCCTTTGCAATCAGCCTCTTAATAGTTGACTTTCATTTTTAGACTCCAACCTTCTGTTAAGGCTTTATACTAACATTTAGGTTTTATAATTTTTTTGAAATACTATAATTAAAAAATATAAAACTCAAAATAAAGTTTCTTAAATCCACTATCTTTAAATTAATCTATTAACCATTCTAACATACACCAAGACTTATGAACATATTATATGTTCTAACTAATTTTTACACACTATAAGCATTTACAGTATGACAATACTAGTCCAATAGTTGTTGGTTGGACTTTAGGACAAAACAATGAAGAAGATAACAAGTTTGCTATTAGATTTGGAACTAAAGTATTAAGTGAATGGCAAAGAAACTATCCAGAAGTAAAATGGGAGATATGGGAAATAGTTACAGCTATGAAAAATTAAAGTCATTATTTAATTGAGACACAAGTAATAGTAGAAATAGATTGTTTGCCACTATTAGAAATGATTACCAACTGTAATATCCCTGATATTGCTATGTTAAGATGGATTGCATACATTAAATCTTTGAATCCTGAATTCACTCATATAGTAGGCAAGGATAATCTTATAGCAAATATTCTATCCCAAACTAGATATGAATAAGAAGAAGATTTGATTGAAGATACTGAAGATATAAGTACTACCTTCTATTCTAGGGTACAACAAAAAGAAGATGAATATCCAAGACCATTTATAGAAAGAATGGATTGATATTGGATACTATTTAAGCATATTATCAAGACAATCAGAATGGAGTGATACTCATTTCAAACAAATTAGATAGAAGGCTTACCACAACTTCTTACAAGGTGGTTATCTATGGAAGCGATGCAAATGGGATAGTAGAATAGCATAGAAAGTAGTTTGCAAGAAAGAGATGCAAGAATAATTAATCCATGAATTCCATGATAGTTTGTCGGCTAGACATAGAAGTATTTATGCCACCTTTAACAAGCTCAAAGAAAAATATTGGTGGCGTAACATGTATAGAGATGTCATGAAGTTTATAGAATCATGCTAGACTTATTAGATATACTCAGAGATTTGACATAGAGATGCATTACATCCTACATATCCACTTGTAATACATTATAAATGAGTTGTAGATGTAATTACTATGCCTATGGAGATATGGAAAATATGGTACTTGGCTTTAGCATGAGAAGATTTATCTAACCAAGTAGAAAGAAGAGCTCTATAAACAAAATCCATTGAAGGAGTTTGTAGATTTTTATCGAAAGATGTGATTTGCAAATATGGATGTATTAGAAAAATTACTGCTAATCGTAGAGAATTGGATACACATGAAGTTAGACAATTCTTTGAGAGATGTAGAGTCAAGCTAGTACTTACTACATCTTATAATCCAGAAGGTAATACTAAGAGTGAGCGAGGTCATCCTTCTATTGTAACGGCCATTGTTAAAGCTTGCAAAGGAAGAATAAGAGAATGGCGAAGATTATTATCATTTGCTCTTGGGGCTGATCATACTTCTTACAATTCAGTGACAAGATATATGTTGGCAGAGTTAATACAAGGACAGAAGTCTATTATGCCAATTTAAGAACAAATATCCACTTGGAATATCTTACCTTAGCAAGACAATATATCTAGAGAAGAACTTCTTGTACTTCGAATTTGTCAGCTAGAAAGAAGATCTGAAGATAAGAAAAAAGTAATAATAAGGTTGAGAGAGTCATGCTTCAAGAGTAAAGATAGATTTGATAAGCAACATAGGTTGAGGCTAAAAGATATTCAAAAAGATAATTGGGTTTTGGTATATGACAACAGCTTAGATAATCAACATAATGTTCTTAAAAAGTTCTCTAAGCATTGGTTTGGACCTTATGTGGTTGTACATGTTTTGGATAATGCGACATATGCATTAAAGAAATTAGATGGAACAAGATTCAAAATTCCAATTGCAGGAAAATCTACATAACTTTTCAAACAACGAAATCAAGAGCTAAGCCTTGAAGATGTTGAAGAAGAGTTTGATCTATCTAGGTATGAAGAAGAAGAATTGGATTTTGAAGAAGATATTATTGAGGAAGTAATATGATGCCGATCACAACTTTGGTTCTTCTTAGTGCATATCAGGGAATGTACAGGTTTAGAAGAGGTGAATGTCGTGTTGTGGTTTGGCTACTATATGAAAATAATATAACTATGTACTTAATATATAATTTATTAAGCAACATGGTGAGAGCCATGTTAGTAGATTTTAGTTGGTTATAGTATATAATTTGATTATTACCTTAAAAAGAGGTTTTTAAAAAATATTACTATAGAATTTTTATAATTTTAATTTCTTTTGATAGTGGCTTTTAAGATTGGTTTTTATTGATAGTAACTTCTAAATATTTAGAGTCACCTTTGTTAAATATTGGTGACCTTTAAAAACTTATTTTAGTTCTCTTATTTGGTGTTTAGAACATGAATTATATAAATCTTATAAGCAAAAGAGTTGAAGAAGGATTTTAGTAGCAAAAGGAGTAATTAGGGCACCAATATAGATGAATGGAGATAGATGATAAAAATCCCCATTCTTAATGGTCAAAAATCATGACCAATAGGCTTTGAGGAGGCTACCTGAGGCCATATTAGAGATTAGGGTTAGTTTTTTAGAGCAATTCAAGCTTTGAAGACTAGATTCAAGAATTTTAGGTTTTTGACTATGGTTTTGGTACAAATCTTATATAATTTATAATTTATATGAAAGAGATATAAGCGCTCAAAGTTAAGGTATTGATTTGAGAGCTACTGCCACTATTTTTGACATAACGCACGTGTACAGAGGGCAATTGAAGATTGGCAACCACATTTGAAGAGAGCACTTTTGCGGCTACACTTTTTGTATACTGGTTGCTGGATTCTAAGTTAAAATAAAGGAGATATTGGATTTTGAAGTCAGCACATGCAATCTAAGGGTAGTAAGTGACCTAATTTTCTAGTGGTTGTGTCTTGACCTACATCTTGAGCAATTTGATAAGATTTTGGCTCAAAATTTCAGAAAATGTGTATATTCATGTTAGTAAATTTTGTAAATAAGTTTGATGAAATTTAAAGATTGGATTCTTGAGATATTAAGAAAATAGTGCTCAAGTACTTGTAAATTAGGATTTAGAGCATATGCTAGGGTTTCTTAGATGCTAGAAGATTGGAAGTGAATTTGCATTTGATTTTTGTTGTGATAAAACTTAAGGGTGAGTTCTACCTATCTTATAAATTTGAGACAAATTAAATAGTTAGATCAAGAGTTATGAATTTCTAAAATTTGGAAAGAGAAAATCATTTGTGAGAAAAATATGTTTTGAAGGGATTTTGCTATATTTTGATTTTTATGCAAATTAAAGGAATTTTGGAAGCTAAGACAAGATACATATAAAAATTTAACCTAAATTATTTACTTAGATATCCAGTGTATTTATAGATAGTAAATCACGTGATACAACATCGTCCAATATCAACTAGACTTTATTTTGAAAGATACAAAGTGATAAAATGTCATCCTTTCTTTCCTTATACAAAGCATCACCAATCATTGTATATGGTGCATTTTTCAAAATTAAGCATTTTTTAAGCTTCTCGCTAAATGTAGGTAGAAATGTTTGAAATGTCAAAAATTAAATTATTTCACTATACTCTGGTGAAATCACATTCAGAGCAAATAAATCAGTACCAAAAAGTATATTAAGGATAAGTTCATTGCCCAAGATATCGAGCAATTGGGATAAATGGTTCGCATTTGCATGGTTCTTCCCAGATCTTAGGATAATAGTAAAATTGAATTCTTGTAGTAGTAATATCCATCAAGCAATGTATCCACTCAAGTGAGGCTTATCAATCATGTATTTTAGGGCATCATGATCTACATAAAGCACGAATGGATAACCCAACAAATAATGCCAAAATTTTTGAATTGAATATATCATGGCTAAAACTTCTTATTTAGTAGTAGTATAATTTCGTTCGACAACCACTAATTATTGATTGGCATAATATATTAGATGATCCAAGCCCATTTCATCTTTTTGACTTAATATCGATTCAATAGCAACATAAGATGCATCAATATATACATGAAATGGCTTTGTCCAATAAAAAGTCACTAATATTGGTATAGATATCAATTTTTGCTTCAATTCTTTAAATGCCACTGTACACTCCTTGGTCGAAATTAAACTGGTCTCATCCGATAGAGGTTTCTTTAAAAGATTAGTTAGAGATTGACAAATGACTGCAAATGAATGAATAAATCATCGATAATAATTGATATGGTTGACAAAACTATAAACATCCAACACTGTCTCTAGTCTTGGCAGATTTATTATGTGCTAAACTTTATCTGGATCAATAGCAATATCGCTTTTGGAGACTATGTGTTCCAAGATTTTTCTAGACGGAATACCAAATTGATATTTATCAGAGTTCAAAAATATTCTATATATAGCATATTGATCCAAATATTTGCCTAGGTATTTCAAATGATCATGTTTTGTATTGAAAGTACAAAAATCATCTAAAAATATCTCCATAAATATTCGTAATTAATCTTTAAATGTCTAAGTCATCACCCTATGAAATGTAGTTGGAGCATTATATAACGCAAATGGCACAACGTAATAAGCAAATGTTCCCCAGTCTGTAGTCAAAGTAGTCTTTAGTTGATCTTCCTTTGCAATTTTAACTTGATTATAACCGAAAAATCCATCTAAGAAAGAATAACATTTATGCCCTACTACGGTGTCTAATATAATATTTGTAAAAGGTAATAAAAAGTAATCTTTCTTGGTAGCCGCATTTAGTTTTCAGAAGTCTTAACGAATTTGGATTCTTCTATTCTTCTTTGGCACCATCACGATTGGAAAAACCGACTCACTGTTCGGTATCAAATAAATTAAACCAACCTCAAATAGTATACTGAGTATATTTATAACACCATCTTGTTCCCACCTTTTTCGATCATTAAAGTACCATAACTCTAATAGTTCTTGGCTTTTGCTTAATAAAGCTAGGATCGTCTCAATAGAATCAGATATGATAAAGTTGAATGTTGTAACTAAAAAATAATATAGTCTATTTTATATTCAGTATCTACAATTATGGTTTAAATATTTTACAAGATATCCATTGATTTAACCCGACTATGATTTACCATTTGTAATACGAATGTCATGAGGCTTCTTGTTTAAAGCAATTCTCAATGCCCTCTTTCTTTTCATTTGTTTTAGCTTTACCTCTTGAGGTAATATTTTTTTTTTTCTTAAACTCAGAATTGGAACAGCTAGAAGAGCTTTCTTGGAATGTTCGTTCATGAAAAGATCTTTTAATAGATAAGACATCTCCTAGAACTACGTAGAGGATGAAACTAGTTTAGGTAGAGTGAAGATCTTAGTAGTTGGGATTTCATTGATTTGCATAGATGGATCAAGTATCATGATTGATAAGATGTCCATTACATGAACTAGATTTAATATTCTCATAATTGAGTTGAATTGGTTCTTTGCAACTAGTTCACCCAAGTGTTGAATTGATTCTTTTTCCTTTTGTTAGCTTCTAGTAAGTATTACTTGGACACATTCCATCCGATTTATTAGAAAATCTTAGGAACAATGATTATTATCTTCAATCTTACTATATAGCTAGATCTATTGATCATGGTTGTTGAAATTGAATGGAATATTATACTGTTGATATGTATGCCCTGATTTTTTATAATTTCTATAAACTAAAGCATAGCCATCACTGGTTCTTGGATTATGATATTTACTAGTATAATGATCAATCTACCTACGATGATAATAATAAAGTAGTTTTTATCTACCTCTATCAGGCATATTCGATATCTGTATTGATATATATCGAATAGGCCTATTCCAAGTTGAATTGATAAATGATCCCAATTATCTTATTGGTACGGAGGAAACTAGAATTGATTGTGGTGATAGAAAATATTATTGATATCCAAATTGTTCATTCACATACTTATGGAAGTTTGATGCAGAACCCGGATTATAATTTGGACCTTGAAGGTTATTAAAGGCTCAATTTTGCCTATTTGAAGGATTCTTGTTCCAGCCAAACGTATTTTCTATTTGAACTTGATTGACATCCTACTAAGTGGGTGGGATTATGTTCTGATTATCAAACTATTGTTGCTTTTTTTAATTCCAATAATTAGCTGCCAAATGCTTTCTTCCACAAAATGTACATTGCACCATCATTTATAGAGGAGAGGGGTATTCTATCACCAAATGACCTTGGCCTTTACAATTATTGTACCATACATTGGGCCTAATATTGGTAGATTTTTGCTTCTTCTCTTTATCCTTTGCCATATTGACTGCCATTTCTTCCATTTTCTTAGTCAAATTTAACAATAAGATTTTATTAGAATCCTTAAGAGCTGATACTATTGGCAACTCTGACATAGTCAATGGTTGCTGCTAGTAAGAGAAGTATTGAAACTACAATGTTGCCATATTTGGTGGTATAGCTTACAACAAGGTGATATTAAGTGTTCACTATGTATTAGCACTTAAATTGGCCCTTATATCAAATATTCTTGGATAACTAACCATTACTCCATTCCATGCCGGGATTTGATAACCTCCTTGAATTGGAATCATAGTGGCTCTTGTAATTAAAAATTGGTCATAATAGAATTCCTTCCAAATCTTGGCTCAATTAAAAGATACAGTTACCATATTTAGTTGAACCTCTTTTATAAATATTTTTAGTTTTGATCGTTGCAATCCATTGATTAATATGGACAATACAAAGGTCTCTACCATTTGATGATTCAGCCACTTGCGGTGTATATCCACCACATGGCCATAGTACAATTCCACTGTCTCTCCTGGATTTATTTTACTATTCATTAATCTTTCTCAAAGTTGATCCTCAAAACCAATTGGATAAAAATGGATTAAAAATGTATTCTTCAATGCTTCTCAATTAGAAAATTAATCTATTGGTTGGCGATTATATCATTCAAACGTCGTATCTTTTAAGGTTGTTGGAAGCCATTGCAATCAAATATCTTTAGTTCTGCCATTATTTGCTACACATGCAACCAGAAACTAAGACAAGTATTGATCTGGATCTACACTTGATAAGCCCCTTAAAGTAGGTAATGGAGCCACGCTAATTATGCGATCGTCCATGTCACCCATTTGGACTGATATTGGAATTGTTGGACCACTTATTGTCATTGAAGATGACATTGTGTTACTTAATCTCTTATTAAAATAACCACTATCTTTTTCAAATATCTTTTTTTAACTTTTTAATCTCTTCAATTTGCTATTATTATTCCTAAATAATTTTATTGATTGAATTAGAGGTAAAAATGATAAATTTTAGAACACGCTAAATTGGCCCTTATTAGCAAGAAATTTATGCCATTCTATAGTACCAATTTTGATAGAATCGACAGTTTTTGCTATTGAAAAGGTATCCAATGGAGTACCTAATTCTTCTTTATTTCCTCCACTTGTAGTTAACAAGCTCAAGAGATATGCTGTGCTATTTATAAAATTTTCCACAAGTACTTTTGGTAATTTTTTTAACGATATATATGTTTGAAATATTAGAGGTCACTTAACTTTTGGATATGCTAGGATATACTGATAGGCATACAACTATGGCTTAATCCAACTTTGTTGATGCTTCCTTTTTAACTTACATTCTTACTCATTTTGCAATAATTTTCTTCCTTGTGTTCTCTCTTGTCTTTCTTTTGATTGGTATGTTTTTTTTACTACAATTTTCTTATTCTTAATAATCATAATCTTTCATTATATACTACTGAATTTGCTTCCTATCTTCCTTCTAATTACACATTTTTCTTCACTTTTGAATCAATTTTGATTTTATAACCTCTTTACGTAACATCCAAAACTTACTCGTTTGGCAATTAATTCCTAATACTCAATACTATTATTGATCTCTATAGCAGCACTAAAATATGATTATCATTTTACTTATTCCTAAAAATTTATTTCAGAATAAACCTATATAAAGAGATTCAAACGCAAAAAGAGACTAACCGCATGAGCTTATATATTAGGATCATACAATTAACCATATTTTGAACCACTTAAAACACCAAAGAATACTACGATGCTTTCTTCCACTAATAATACTCCTTCATCAACTAATAATAATAAAGTGTAACCCTGCACTCTCAAAAGACCACTCAAAACACATAAATTCCATCCAATACCAGAAATAACAAACTTCTACTCCAATCAATCTAACTTCATACAATTTCTAAAATCACGGATTTTCTCTGTTGAAATACACACAACTCTCAATAAACAACAATCATAATCTTTCATCTATGAACAATCTCTCACAAAATCTGATAACAAACTCTCAATATCTTCTCATAATAATTCAATCACACAATACTCGAATTACATATTCAATATCTTATAAATCAATCTTTGATTTATTCTACAAATTTACTTCATAGTGATCAAAACCTAAAACAACAAAATAAACAAGAAATAAGAGATAGCACCAAACTTATCTTGAGTTAGGTTAATTAAGTTCAAAGTGATAAGAGTTACAAAATTAAAATAATAACTTACTTAGTTTTAATAATTTAGAGGTTGTTAGTAAGTACTATGAGGGTTGACTAAAAGCCTATGAGTTTATCTATAAACATTTTATATGATTTAGAGTGAGTTAGAATTATAATTTTCTAAAAGATCTAGTAAATTTTACTAATGAAAGTTTTGAGATTTCTTCCAAATTCAATAAATTCAAGAGACACATTAGTTCTTTTAATTAATGAAGCCTAATTAATGCAATGATGGCATTGGATTCATTTGTGGAGTGAAAAAAACAAGATTAGCACCTTTTCCTTCAAAATACAAGTAGAGCAATGAAATTCTCATTTTAAAGAATTTTACAAGAATTGCAAAGATCCTTGTAGGTAAAAACTTTCATAAAAATTGCAATTGACCATGAATTGAGGCATATGAGTGGTCGATCTTAGCATAAAAGGTATTTTGAATACAATAGTGAATTTAGATTTACCAAAAAAATGCTTTCATTGACCACTAAAGACCTATTAGCCTAGCTAATGAAATTAATTCTTAGATGAATGAAGCCGATAGATCTATATTAGGGATCTTAGAGATCAAGGGTGGAGATGTGGCCTTCTTCTCAAAAGCCACCACTCAATTGTATAAGAGTAGCTTGGTTCCCCAAGTCTTTTTTCTCTCTCTTTTTTTGATGAAGGGTGAAGCCATGCCAAATTTTGGCCCCAAATCTTAATCTTAATTTTATTTTTGATTTTTAATCACAATTTGAACTTTGTGGTTGTGTGTGTATGAATCTTCAGTAGTGAATGATGGTCATTGGATTTTAAGCCATAGGTCATTGTAGTAAATAGCTCCCTCGATCTTCCAAATACTCCAGAGGTCCAAGAGCCTTGGATTCCCCTCAATTAGTCATTCAATTTTTTGAATTTCGATGTAAATTTTTTTTGGTTGTAACTTTTGGTGTTAGATTTCTAACGAGATAAAGTTTGATTGATTTGAAATCAAAGAGAAATTTTGGTAGAATTTCGAGTGCACAGGGGTTGGTTGCCTTAGCAATTTAGTTCACCCATTTTTGAAAAGGTATTTCTCAATGTTTCATAATTGGATTATTGTGAAATTTTATGAATGAGTGTATCTTCAATCTGAGCTTCTAATGGCATACATTTATTTGAATTTGAAGACTAATTGAATTTTTGGTTAATTTTCAAGTAGAGGGAGGTTGCCTGCTATGGCAGTTTTAGTAACTCAACTTCGAAAGAGCATTTCTCGTGGCTTAATACTAGATTGAATTTAGATTTATTGGAGCAAGAGCGCCTTTAAGTTAAATTTGAAAAAAACTAAAAATAATTAAATTTGAAGTTATTCACAATTTTTGGAAAATTTTGGAGTAGAAAGGGTTTGCTGCCCTCAAATTTTGGGCATTATCAAGGTACCTTCGCTTTTATCTCTCTTTAGTCTTGCTTTGACTTTTATTTTTACAGTAATTTTTAACTTTCATATTTCAACTTTTAGATTTTAATTTTAAAATTTTAAACTTTAATCTTTTTTCTTTGACTTTTGACTTTGATTTTTTAACTTTAACTTTTAACTTTTATTTTTAACTTAATTTTTAATATTTTTTACTTTTATTATGGATTAATGGTAATAATTTGATCAATTATTTTTACCATTATTTATTTAAAGAATAATAATTTATAAATTTTAATTAATAAATTTTTTATTTATTTTAATTAATTATATTTTTATAATCACATAAAAATTAGTAATTAAGGATTATTTAAATGACCTTGAATAAACCATTGAGATTTAAGTAGAGATCATGCAAATAGCCTTGAAAACCATAGTAAATTTATTATTTTTTATTTTTATTTTTATTTTTATTATTGATAAGTATTGCTTGAAAGACTTAAAGTTAATTAAATTACTAACATTAAGTTTTAAATCAACTTAGCAATTACACAATTGAAGGTTCTTCCATTCTACCTCTTAAACTTATTGAGTGGCATCTATTTCATTGAGTGGTGGAATTTAGGCTTACACTATTCTATTTGTCTCAAAGAGGCAGTAGCTATTTCTAATACTAGCCCTTGGCACCTTTACACAGAGTCTTCTTTCTCTACTCTATCTCATTATTGACTTAATGAGTCTTAAGACTGAGAACCTATCTTATTTTGTTGATGCTTAAATTTTGACATTTTGAGCAACCTCCGATTTGATGGTCTAGCTCTCAACAATAGAAAGACAATCTCTTTTATACCAATATTTGTCATCTTTGTAGTATCAATGATTCTTGTAGAATATCAATCTCTATTGGTATTAATTGTTGTGCAATACTAGTATTAAATAGCGGCATAGGACTTTATATTGTAGGTCGTGCTCCATGATTTTTGAAATCCATAGCATCGACTCTCTCTACAATCGTAATTGTCTTTTTAAATGTTTGTATATTCTTTAGTTCTACCTCTTGTTGGACCTCAAGTTTCAAATCTTGTAGAAATCGATCCATCAACTTTACTTCTAAAACATTATCAATTTGGAAATATAAGAACTTGAATTGGGAGATATAATCTTGTATCAATTTAGATTTTATAAGATTTGCTAACTGATCACTTACTATCTTTTCCACATTGATAGGCCAAAATTGATTTCTAAACTCGGTTTCAAACTCCTCTTAATCACAAAATCCACCTTAAGCTCCATAGCTTTGAATTCAATGTTGCTACCAAATGGCTATTGCATCTTTCAAATAGCTAGCTACAAACATAATTCTTTTAGTGGTATTTGCCCTAGATAGTTTGAGGTATTATTGCATGTTGAAGAGCCATTAACATACATCTTCTTGCCTTGAAGTTCCAAAGTATGTACTAAGTTTACACAATTTTAATTGAGCAAATGTCAACTCTCTTGTCCTAGAGGCTTCTATTTACCCTTACAAAGTAGCTATCTGGCCTAAGAAGTGTTGCATTTAACCTTCCATCTAGGATTGCTCTGCCATATCTCCCATGTTATAAATCTCCACTGGACTCTACTATTTTAATGCCTTCTCATCTTTTGATTGATTTTTTAAGAGTAGCTCATAGTAGCCTCAATATAGTACATAGTGTAACCACAATAATTGACCTTGAACTAAATAATGACTATTGATACACTACCAAAGAATAGTCAAATAGTCACTCTAATATCAATGAAATAGGATTGGTCTATTTCAAAAGTCTAAGATCCTTTTAATCTACAATATACAATCTCATCACAAAGAAGGAAAAAATGAATTAAAATAAAACTAGACAAAACTAAATAAAATACGATACAAAAGATAAAACTGAATAAATAAAAATATAATAGAATAGAACTAAACAAAAAGATGCAAAACCAAATTTTACTGAGAGAAAAGGTTTGAAGCCATACTTAATCAAATGCCCAAAAAGCCTTGGTCAATCCTATTTATACTTTATTTTACCATTGTAGAATTTCTAGAATGTTCCTAGATGATAGACCCCACTTAGATAACTATCTTAAACTCTTTCTAGAAGAGTCTATGGTAGATCCTACCTAAATAATTATCTTAAGTTATTTTTAGAAGATTAAATAGTAGGCCCTATCTAAATAACTATCCTAAGCTCTCTCTAGAATATTCAATGATATGTCCTATATAGTCCACTAATTTAGTCCAAATTTTAGAAACTTCCATAACTTCTTAAACATAGTTTTAACTATCTATCCCTATATGTCAAGAATACAAATATCTTATCTATATCTTGTTACAATATGAGAGACCAAACTAGAAGTTGAATGAAAGAATTTCAATAAGAAAGATAATAAGAACTTAATTAAATTAGATGAATATAAGATCAATATTAAGAGAGGTGAATTAAAGCTTTAACAAATGTATTGAGGAGACTAAGGATCCTCTCAACTTCAACTCTAATATATATTAGGTATTAGGAAGCTTTTTGAGAAGTTCCTAAGTTACTTGAAGTTGAAGCAATTTTAGGAAGTTTTTTGAGAAGTTTCCATATTTCTTGAAGATGAAACAATCTTAAGAAGCTTCTCAAGAAGTTCCCATATTATTTGAAGATGAAGCAACCTACAGAAGCTTCTTAGATAACTTCTTTAATCCTTCTAAAACTTTATAGAATCTAATAAAATATTCTAAGAACCTTTTGGAATCTTTTAAAATATTTTAGAAATCTTCTAAGAATATTTTAAAAATCTTTTGGAACCTTTTAGAACCACGTTTTTTGTCACAAAAAATCTTGTTTCCAAATAAAAATTGATTATATAAGAAGAGCTTGTAAGTATTTTAAAAATAAAGTTCCAAACTCAAGAATATCATATCTACACTTTTATAGTGAACCTTAATTACAGAGTGATAACAAGTAATTATAAAAAGTATTTTCATTCTAATTTCAACTTTAATTTAGATTAAATTGAAGACAATATCATGATCTAAAATAATTCTATATACTAATTTTAGAAACAACAACAATATCAATAAAAAAATGTAACCATATTAAAATTAATAAGTCTTTGTATAAAAATTTTATATGAAAATTTTGTTAATTATAATTATAAAGTATAAAAATGAATCAATCTCTAGTTTCATTAATTATTCCAATATATTTTGTGACTTTTAAACCTTTATGCTTTTATATCTAAAAATAATAATTTTGATCTTTTGATTTACTATGATGTATTTAATATATTTTATTATTCTATAATTATCCTTGAATTTGGATATTAATTTTTTTACTAAAATATGATGATATGTTCTTAATAATAATATTATATATTATGTTTTATTATATAAGTATTTACAACTATTGGATATTTAAGGTTATATATATATATATATTACTTTAAAGCATTATTATGCATAACTTTTTATGATTTTTTAATATTATTTTTAATTAAATTAAAATATTTATAAGAATTTGATCATTTTAAAATCTATTTTATTTAAAAATTGAATTATAGAAATTTATATATATTCTAATATTAAATAAAAACTATCTTTAAGATTTTTGTTCCTTATAGTTTTTTATGTGTAAATTAAATTCTTTTAAATTATATAAATTATCAAATTTTAACCTAGTATTTACTGTATTATACATGATAAAATTTAAATAATTAAAAAAATACTTTACATACTATAGAATGAATATAATACTTATTATTAATTTTGATTATTTTTATGTGAATATTTAAATATTTTTAATTTATTTTTATAATATCTTTGTTTTATTTTATAATAAAAATATTATAAATATAAGTACATATATTAAATAAATTTTAATTTTGTAGTAAGGATCATATAAAGATTTAAAATATACCAAAATCTAAAACATATGTAAAGCCATTAGATATTATTGATAATTAATGTATAATTGTGATAAAAAAAATTTATCTATATAAATTTGTAGGTAAAAATATTTAATGTATATATTAAACATTCAATTAGCCCTTGTTATAGTTTACTTCTCAAGACTAAAGAAATTATTGACTATATAGTGTAATTGACTATATGGTATTGATTTTACAAAAAAATATTTTTAAGAATTAGATTTCTAAAAATAATTTATTTAATGGTATTAGATCATGCAAGTTCTTTACCATTCTTAAATAAATTTAAGATTTTCATGAAATTAAAAATAATATGTACATGATATCATCATCTATTCTTTAGTGGTATTAGAAATAAGTCCAACTATTAGTTTTAAACATAATCAAGTATTTATGCATCAAAATAAAAGGTAATAAATTTATTCCTAAATAAGTACACACATAAATAAAGACTTAGTAATATCAATATGTTGGATTAAAATATTCATGTTTATTTAATATAAAAATCAATGTGACATGTTAGTTTATAAAATAATTTGGAGTCTTCTTAAATATTAATCTATTAATATAAAATAATCTATTGAGGTATAGTCTTCTTAAACATTAATCTATTAATATAAAATAATCTATTGAGGTACAATCTTCTTAAATATTAATCTATTAATATAAAATAATCTATTGAGGTATAGTCTTCTTAAACATTAATCTATTAATATAAAATAATCTATTGAGGTGTAGTCTTCTTAAACATTAATTGAGATTGCATTGATTTTTGTAAAAAGAATTTAATAATTTAAAATATATATTTTATTCAAATATATAATATTTAAATCTACAAACATGTAATTCCTAATAATTTTATGCACTAACAATATGTATGCATGTATCAATTTAATTGGTTTTTTGAAGCGATATTGTCATCGTTCCTTCTCACTCATTTGAGTGGCTCAAAATTTACGTCATTTAAGTACAAGTCTATATAAATCTACATATCGATCAGCAGAAGAATCCCAACTGAAGTCTACCAGCATGGCCTTTCTAACCAAGTCTTGCCACCATTCGGGTCTTTGAATGTAATAATTCAGAGCTCGATCCAGTCCCGAGTTGAAACTCTGCACCAGCCAACACACAAATACCATCTCACATTCATTGATCAACCATCAAAAAGCGCATCAAAAATAATCTGAACATATCCTCCAAGCAGGGAAGCAACTACGGACTCACTGGAAAAGGACTTTGCGTGACACTGAAAGACATATCCATTAGTCCTTATAAGGAATATTATACCCATATTTTCCAACTGGTTCAATCTTGCAGAATAAAAGAAGACCACTTACAGCCTAGTGCAGACCCCAGGGAACTTGCAATTTGCGGTCCAACTTAAATTTAACATATTGAAAATGATGAAATTAACAAACAATGCAAAATACCTGTACAGCTTCTAAGTTAAAAAATGCAAATACTCTAAGATGAACTATTGCGAGATATTCAAAATGTCTCGAAGCACTCACCCCTTCATTTGCATCGTCAAATACAAACCCATTCTTCTTCTCCTGGGGAATTCTTTCATCGTCTACGTCGAATACACTGCAGATGGAACATGCACGTTCAACTTTCAGGCTCAATTATAAATTTTTTCGACATCAGATGTTGCATATAGGCTAGAAATGAGTTAAAGAAACCATGATTATGAATTGATATCCTCTTTGTGGATTACAAGAATAACCATACAAAAGGAGAGCAACAGTCGCAATCCAATACAGACCAAGTCCTTTTAAAACAGCTCTCAAATTTCAGATTTTTTGTCGAAGTTGAAGCTGCGATTCAACAGGCAAGTCGATATTGCAATCACCAAGTACTATTTCATCAGACGGTGAAGAGTGAGGAGAGTAAAGAATGAAACTATTACAAACCTATCCGCAAGGCCACCAGTCCTTCTTACTACTGGTATTGTTCCGTAGCGCATAGATATCATCTGCAAGTAAAAGAACAAGCAGCAAAGATTTCAAGGAGAAATTTCTGATAGTATAAACAAACTTACCAAATTCTAGTAGCCTGTGGAGTTAGTGGTTTGGGACTCAGACTCTCGTGTTTCGTTTAATTCAGCATGGAACAAGCTTGGTCTATATACAAAAAGCTTAAGGGCATAAGGCGACATGGAAAGATTAGAAATTTCACAAGAAATAGTTAAAACCACACCCTCAATGAATTTTCAAAGAAAATAAACACGGCATAAAAGCATCCACCTGTGTGAGACCGCAGGGTTCGAATATAGATGGAATCACAAAGACATCCGCTGCCGAGTAGATGGCATGTGATAGTGTTTCGTCGTACTTTAGAACTAGACGAATCTGGGGATGGTTTTCGAATTGACGAGCAATAACCTCAAATTCATGCTGTAGGAGGACACATACAGAAGTAAGGGAGTGGGAAACATTATGGTCTATATGTAATTTATGCATGAAATACTATGAATGTGAAGACTGCCACAACAATCCAAAAAGAAGGAGACCTTAATCCAAATAAGATCAGGGGAACAATCAAACAAGGAATGCTGCTGCATTGAGGAAAATCCAAAATTTGTAAAAGAATGATGTATCAACAAGTATACCTGAACCTCAGGAAGATTACTTGATCCTAAGAGGATAAATTGACCACCTTTCTCCAAAGTGCGATGGATGGCGTGTTTTATGAGATGCACACCTTTCTGCGGGGCTAGTCTCGTCACGCATCCCACCTGATATCAACATACGTAAACTTGAAGTCATACGCTCGTCCCATAATTATTAGCAATGAAATTATAGTTAGATCGATGAATAAAGCCAAAGTGACACCATTATCATCATATCATGCCATGTAATCTCATGAGTGAATGAACGAATTACAGTAGATATGAATTGTAGATAAACTATTATCTCGTCAACATTAAGAAAGTACAAGCCAAGGTCAGGCGTAGAAATAAATTGTTTGAATTCAAGGAGCTGCAACAGTGACAAATTTGTACAGAGAATGGTAATGAAAGACAAGGAAACGCACCAATGGCCTTCTTTCATCACCTCCTTGATTTCCTAAACCCAAACGCTCCCGCAGCTTTTGCTTGTTAACGAACTTTCCATCAATATTATCTGCAGTAAACTGGTAGTCAATTAGAGTGTCTGTGGCTGGGTTCCATACTTCCACATCGATGCCGTTCAGAATTCCAAAAAACTTCTTCGAATGGGCACCCAATGTTCCGTGCAAGCCTTTTCCACCCTGTAAAAGCATCACCACGTTGATAATTATGACAAGGCTTGATTCCAGACGTTCATAGAAACCTCTCACAACCTGTGACCTCTTTGTGATGTTCAGGACACTCCTCGTGGAAAGATATCTACAGAAGAAATCGGTGCTGTGTTGATTGACAGGTGTTTGCGTAACAACCAGAATATACTAGCGGTTTACTACCATTTTATTCGCGTGTCGTGAGTGTAACCGTAAGAGGATCGAAATGTAGTGACCTCCTACACGTACCTCTGGACTTAGCACCTCCTGAGCATAAGTAGGGGAAACAGTAGTCACAACGTTCGAGAAGACAATCGCTCCCTGCGTAGTTACTAACCAATGTTAAATCCGATGTTGTATCACTTATGTAAGTTCTTAATTTGACAGTAAATTGTGGCAATGGTGCAAAGATGTAATTTATGAACTGATCTCGTAATATCAATCCAATTATTCAACCAATGACAGTGAGTTGCTGAATCAACATGAAGAAGAAAAAGGTCTAGTTGTGCATTGAATATTGAATCAAAAAATTAGAATTGGGAAAAGTGTAACAAAGGACCTTAAGGAGATTGATTTTGTTATGAAAAAAGTTATCTTGCATTTGGTCCGGGCTCATCAGATCTTGAACAGTGAGACCACACGCAGCAATGGCTTCTGAGTTCTCTATTCCTTGATATAGAAAGTTGTGGCAAGTGAAGGCCAGCCTAGCAGAGTCCAACCCTAGTGGTACATAGACATTCCAATACAAGGGTGCCTGCACAAACAGCGGTACACCATGAACACAGGTAATATCACAATAAGCAGGAACCACGATTTGATTCAGTATATTCGTTTTCCCAGCCCCAAAATAACTTGTTAATTATGAAGAACGGCCATGAAAAAAAATAATAATAATTTGAGTGATTGCATTACCACCACAGAGGTTTGCCAGTCATGGCTGTGGATTATATCTGGTCGCTTTCCAGATTGCAAAATAAACTCCATTGCAGCTCGGCTGAAGTACGTGAACCGCCTGAAATCATCAGGTTCAGCATAATATTCCCCTCTCCTGAAAAACTTCGCTGGATGCAGTGGCTCGATGAAATATACAGGAATACCTGCATAAAAGAAGGCCTCCGCAACATATTAGGGAGACCTAACACCACGTACAGCTGAAACAACATATTAAATAGTTACAGACATACAAGAGCAGAAAGATCCAAAATTGGTTACACCGTCTATCACACTAAGGACCTCCATATCGACATGAATGCAACTGCTGGAAGGTAAAGATAAAAGTACCGAAACTAATCAAAAAGGTCTTGTGAGATTTTTTAAAGCGCTCATGAATTTTAAATGAAAAGTCTTAGAATACCCCAAATGAAATTGAATAATAATTATATAGTTGTATACCTTCTACGATGCCAGACCACACCTTGTTCTTGTGCATGTGGCCATCAAAAAACGAAGGGAGTTCCAGGTCCAACTCCTGTTTACGTAGTCAAATCATACGTCACTTCAGATCAAACCCATGGCGACCGAGTTATTCCGAAAACGCCCGAGAGTAGACCCCACTAATTTAGACAAGGTAGAAGAAATCTTACATTAAAGTTTCCATACAGCTAGCAGTGACTACATGTAGCCTAGGTGACCGGGCTGGCAGATAAAACAACAAACTTTTCACCTTTCAAATAACTTCCAAATATTCCAGACGTTAGGTGATGTACCCTAAGATTGATGATACGGGAGTAGTCCATGCAATCATATTTCGGAAGTATGGCTTCCACAAGATGTCCTTTTTTTTGCAAAGATCGACATAATCCTGTTAATACATCTCCCAAACCTCCAACCTTCATAGTACCACAAGTCATTAGTTACATCTGATGATGTATAGAGGGCTGAACTGGTCACTTGACGTGCTGAACAACATATCACCTAGAAACAACAAGATTAATATTTTTACAGAATGAGCAACAATAAAGAAGAAGAATTAAACCTTAGCAACAGGCGCAATTTCAGCAGCAATGTGTATCACATGTAATCCCGGCCTGAGAAAAGTTAGATAAAATAAATTAATTTCAACAATGCTGAAATAACTTGGGATGAGAGTCAAAATATCTTGACCGATGTAAGCGAACACCCTTGGACTTCTTGAACCATTACTTCAGATAAATTGATTCAAATAACAGCTGCTGAGGTATCGAAATAGCTTGCCAAGATGGTTTAGCAGGAAAACAATATTCTTATTGGTGGCAGCGAATAGCATTAAACGTTGTGCGTCAGGATCAATATTACAGTATCGTATATGTGAAAGACAGGACCCACCTTTTCTTGGGCTGCAGAAGATTCATAAATTCGCTCACCAACTCCTCGTCTGCTTCATCTGCGAAGCTAACATAAATATCACGCAAACGTTTCTCTCTCCGCCAAGCCACTGATTGTAGCTCCTTTGTAACTTTCTGCACAACACAATCGGCTAAAATGGTCAATGGGATGTTCAAATTCAACTAAAATACTAAAAGCCAGGGAAATTGCTTGAACTATCTCACTATTTGACCAAAAGTAATCTAAAAAGACTTCCAGTTTCTCCACAAATGGATCTGATCGAAAGTAAACCACTGTATTACCACCACATAGTATTCACAGCGTCGATAGGAGACTATTTTTGGCTCCACGCTCGTTTTGATAGAGCCTTGTCAGTTGAACTATTGCAAATACAACACTTCTATCGCAACGAAAGGTAACTGACTGGTAGGACAAACAGAAAAGGAAAAGTAAGATTCCAAGGTAGGAAAATGAAAGTGACATCATAACGCATCGATGAAGATCATCTCGACCTGAGAAAGAAAGTCGCTCAATGCATCGATGCGTAAAAGAAGCCCTCTCCAAGAGTCCCATGGCATTTCCTGTACTGGAATTTGAGCTACACTGGACTCGTTTTCAGACGTCAATTCATGTATAGAGGCTTGAGAAGCTTCCACATCCTCTCTGTAAGTTCGTAATTGTGCTAGAATTTTAGTGTCTGATTCCCGTAGTCGCTCTTTCAAAGGCTCTACTCGCTCATGGAGACGAATATTCTCACTACGCTCTTTTGAAATAGCATTTTTCTCGATGATGGCTTGAGCCAGCAAAGATTTTAGAGAATCAGCCTTCACAAAATCACAAATTGAGAATATTAGGTACTGCAAGAAATCGTAGACAAATGAGCCTAACACCTTCTTCAACAAAAGGAGCCTTGGATTCAGACTCCTGCACCTCACTTCACTGATAGCACATCCTCCAAATACGAATACCACCTATGAGTTTCAGAAAATTCGTTGGCGTTACCAGCAGAGCCAGGGACCACACAATCCAGGAAGTCACGTGAAGGTCAAAGAAGCAAACATATAAACAGTAAAGCCTCGTGGGTACATGTTCTCAACCGGAGCACTACAAGCGGATACATAGATCATAATAGTAGCTGCCAGTCCATGTCTTGGACTATCCCTCCCATGTCATGTACAAATGGAAGACTTGCCAATTGAACTCGGCGAGCCGCAGTCTGTTCTTTTGAAGTCAGGCATTCATCTTTCAAAGCTTTAAGTTCTGCACTGTCAGCATTTGCTTCATCTAATTATTTTTCTTTCATTGAAACACAGACTCATATAAATTGTATGTGACTCACGCATTACCTCAGCTGGAATTCCACTGAAAGCCCCGTTTCCTCCTTTTTCTTCGTCCTCAACATTCGAGGCACCATTTGGAGCGCTACTTTCTAGAAAGCAAAGTCCACCTCCATCGCCTAGTGGTAGACTCTCTTCAGCTGCTGTAGCTAATTTTTGAATATCCTGCACTGTAGTTGGACCATCTCTTCCATGTCTTCCCATACGATTGTTCACTTCTGAACGGCTTTGGCGGCCCCTCATTCGTTTAACCTGATCTCTTTTCGAACTGCGGCAGAAACAATACCATTAGTACCAATCTTGATAATTTTTTGTCGACTTAAGCATAAATCACCTTGAACTCGCCAGTCCCATATAATAGTCACGTATATCTCGTTACTCATCATTTGTGACAATGCAGCACATCCCACTGTCCAGCGAACGCTGTAACTGAAGGAAACCGCTAGGATGAAGGATAAAGGTACAAGTCGTATTTACTTCTCCGCGAATTAATACCAAAACTTGAATGTCAATAAAATAGCATTATAGTTTGTTCTTCTGTTTACAGTAGGAGCTAAAGCTTAATAACACCAATTCGGAAACCATAGATGTAGTGATCAAGTTACGTAGCTCTCAATTACGTACTAAATGGAACACCCTTAAGAACACTTAACATTGCTAAGAGGACTACGTCGTAGCTATCAATGATGCAGGTCATTAACTTATCGAGCCGTGCAACTACAGCCTACATTAACTCACAATCACGGAATATGGATGTATTAACAACGTCAATCGCAGTTCTATTTTTAGTAATGTACATTGTGGTGAGAATATTCTCATTTGATTTTTTTATTGTAGTGAATAGTACTAAGTTGCAGTGAATAACTCCTCTCTAAGCATAAAAGTTCAGAATCTTACATATTGCAGGATAATACAATTGACAGGTTACTACCAGTAAATGCTTTAAATTACGGTTGGAGAAATTTTCAGGCTGAAGAATTCCTGAGGTTTTGGAAATTTTTAATTTTCTACTTCATATCTATTAGAACGGGAAAATGCAATGCAACCTTGAGAGGAGCACTTCAACACCAAGAACAGAATTTAGAAATAATAACGCCAATGAAGGAGTCAATTTTCTACGAGGAACGCTTCGACGTGAAAGACACCATAAATACAAAATTGATCATTAAGATTTTGTTCAGAGATTGGTAGAGGGAAGAGGAATGCAACAAGTAGATGATCCAAACCTGCTGTTACGAGACCGGATTCCACATGTTGTAGAGAGAGGCGTAAAGAGAAATCTGAAGCTTCCACACCTGCTGACGGTCGCAGCATCCTCTAAAGAAACTCTGCAACCATGTTTCATTTGGCCGAAACTGAAGAAATTATGTGGAAACACGCGCACGAAGGTAGTGATACTGCCTATACCAAGCGCAACTGTAGTCGACATTGCTCCCACCCTCACCCTCCTCCTCTCCTCTTACAACATCAAACAATAAACCTGTGCAAATCAAAATCACGTAACCAAATTGTTCCCCTCTCCAGAACCACAATAGTCTTCAAGCATCGCTTCAAAATATACTCAACGGTCGAAAGCCAAAGGATCGTACTGCACTCAATTTTAAATCCTCTCCATCCCTCGTAATTCCACCAACACACAAAGCTCCTACAGGCCATCTCACCTCCAGCCGTTCCCCCCAGACATCACACTTCAACTACACATCATCTGAAACCATGCCAGAAAAGCTATTCGAATTTGGCACATCTATAGTCGAGAGTTTAAGAAATTATTTTCTTTTCCTTTCAATTTCGGCACGAATATTTCGCAGAACAATCATACAGGAGCTCTCTTGCCTCTCCCATGCAGTGCTTCCTGATCTCTCTACTTCAGTATCCCAGGCGCATTCCTGCTTGTTTCCGAGCCGTTGACCAAGGCTGTGCCGAAGCACAGCCAACTGAGGCATAATATCCAATTACACCAGGTTCGGGTTGCCACTTAGTCTTGGTTCCCAGCCGAAGCTCGCTCCGCGGCCCGAGCCTGAGCCACGTCGACCATGGGATGCATCTGCACCGTCTGTCATAATACAGAGGTCCCAATTACAACAGTTCGATGCTAAGACAAATACTGAGGAAAGGGGGGGGGATGATCGCACGGCTCTCAGGCCATCGGAAAAAGTTGGTGGAGATTGGAAGTCAAAACTCTTCACGTTAACTTTTTCCCTTTGAGCCTCAAGTTAGGATAGGGCAGTCCTACTTTTCAGTGGTGAGAACTTTTACAATTCGGACCCCTTTTGCTGAGATTCCTCTGTGTAGGGCGTTCAGCTCCCTCCCTGTCTCGATGCGTACAGCTCCCTTCCTGTCTCGATGCGTACAGCTCCCTTCCTGTCTCGATGCGTACAGCTCCCTCCCTGTCTCGATGCGTCCAGCTCAGTAGCTCTCAGCCACAAGACCCAGCCTGGGAAATATTCCAAATAGCCAAATGATATATTCGGACTATACTTGTATCCCGTGCAGTACCCTGCATGGCCTCATGCCAACGAAATGACTCTCAAAATTGTATTTTTGTGGATGAAACTTAATTTTTAAATTGCTCATGAACTCTATCTTGAAGAAGTCCAACCTAGTTGGTATCAAAATTAGTAATAACTTTAGTAAAAACAATTTAGATCTTTACAGTCACCCATCTCTTATATCATGGTTTGGCAGCCAATATGTTTGTCACAATAAACATGTCATAACATTATAATGTTGAAGTTTGAAGCTATGTTTTTGTAAACAACAATATGTAGTACCTATGTCAGTTTTTTAATAATGACAAACTCCAACACATAAACAATATAACACTTTTGTTGATAGTTTGTTTAATATATGTTTTTGATTTATGGTAAGGGAATCAACATGATGTGTAAATATAAAAAGATAAGAATTGAAGGAAACAAACTTACAATATAAATTTCAGCCTATGAAATTTTGATTCTTAATACAAATATACATGTTTTAATATAAATTTTAAAATTATTTAAGGATCTAGATATTTAAGTACTTCCCTTAGATATTTTTGAATCCTTTGGAATTACTTGTTGGTCGTTTGAGTGTAGATGAATAAAAGACAAGAGTATTGGTAGTAGCAAAATATTTCATTGAGGTCATCAGTTTGATCTCAGAAAACTACAATAACTAAAAGAGAGTACCAAAATAAAGAAGAACAAATGCCAAAATATTTGTGTTCTAACATAAATGTAAAATGATATTTTCTAGTTAATCATTGCATGTATAATTGAATATAAAAATGCAATGTAGAGTACACAACAATAATGCAAACAAAAACTAGAACTAACATGCTTTTGAAGTTGACACTGGTATCTATTAAAGAATATAAAAGGACATATATTAGTATTTATATGTTAAAGAATCTTTAAAGTATATATTTAACAAAGAGATTTAAAGTATTGCATAAAATTTTAAAATATTGATACAAAATATAAATATGTAAAAAAAAATCAATTTAATAATTTTAATATAAGTGTTCTAAAAATTAAACTTGCTATTTTTAAAAATTTTAAATAAATTAAATTAATAGAGTAAAATAAAATAATATCAACCAATTAAATAATTTTAAAATATACTTATTTTTATAATAAAAAATAAAGAAAAAAATTTTATTAAATAAGATAATAAGGATAAATATAGTATTAGTATTAAAGATATGAATCTCAAAGAATTAAAAAATCAATACACTCTTGTGTCACTTAAAAAGACTAAAAAAATACTTAAAGATGATATAATATTAACTTAGGATAGCTATTACCAAAGACAAGAAGACTAGAAAGTCTTGAAACAAGACTAAGGATTAGAATGACATGACAAGAGTAAAGAAGGCTTCATTCTTGCCTCCATATATACTACCTAACTAAGAGCTACGTTGTCATATTACATAAAGCCTTGCTTGAAAATACACTAAGTACTTGATTGTGGAAGGTAGAAGAAAAATTGCAACAACAAGATTCTAATTTTAATAAAATTCTAAATAACTCCACTTAATTCTAAACAATATTAATCAAGTTTTAATCAAATTCAAAGAAACCTTAAGTAAATTACGAAAGAAGCATGAAAAAATCCTGAAGAAATTCAAAGAAAGTATTAGAATAAAATTTTAAATATATCTTAAATAAACTCCAATCAAATATTAATTTAATCCTAATTAAAATCCTAGTAGTTCTTAATTAAATTCTAAGTCAAATTTCAACTAAATTCTAAACCAAATTCTAAATCCATATCAAATCCAAATCAAATTAACCTAATTGTAAGGCAATTTAGAACCTCAATATCTATTGATTATATTGTAGATCTTTTTAAGATTTTACACACCTTTCAACAACTAAGTTAGAAACAAGCATACAAAATTTGAAGAAGATTGAATTTACCAATTAGATGACCAATCTTAAATTCCACTCAAGTGTTGGCCGGCCTCCTACTCCAATTTATATGTTGAACTTCTAGTGCTAATATCTCCTTCTTGAACCATTGAATTGCTTCCAAAATTTACCAAAACTATTGGAAATCATATCTAGTTTCTACACAAAAAAATTCACTTCAATTCAATTGAAAAATTTCTAAAGATCTTTAAAATAATCACTAAACCTCAAACTCCAATTTTTGTAACCTCAATCTACAAAAACCTTCACACATTTTGATCTAATTATTTGATTTACTTCAAAATTTGTACACAAATTTATAACTACTATATCAATATTTTTCCGAAAATTTATCCATACACATACCACAAAACTCAAGAAACCTTCAAATGTGTAAATATAGTTTTAATTTTCAAAATCTAAACCAATTAAGAACATCATTAATTTTTAAAATCTTTCAAAATTTGAATATTTAGTCAATTGACATAAAACCAATGCCCAAAAATATTTTTACAAGTTTTTTCTCAAATTTCATTCTCCGATCTACCAAAGAACTTTGGATTGCCATAGGTGTGTGCTTTTGTATCTTAGGATCTAATTTCGATCTAGGTTGATAATTGATCCTCTTTGGATATCAATATTTGATAATTTGAGGTAATTTTTTCTTAAATCTATTAGTAACTTTCTTTTAAACATGTCTATATTAATTACTTATCTCAATTACTTTAATTTGAAGTATTTATGTCCCTACAAAGCAAATAGAAGTCTCTTCTTTAAAAAAATAACATTAAGATTAAACCTTTTATTATCTTTTTATTATTTATCATAATTTTTTTTACTGCATCTTCCTATCAGGTTCTTTTATATCAACATTCATATTTTTATTTTTCACCATATATTTGTATTACTATATATCAACATAACAACATTTTATAAGATTTCTAATACTTATCTAAGTTGTGAGACACATATCTTAATTTATAAGGCAAGTTTTTTATATGTACACTATATAGTTAGCTTGTATCATAAGCTATCAATATGTACAATACGTGGCTAATTTATTGGCCAAGTTTCTAATCTACTAATTAACTACAATCATATGTAAAGTCAATGTTGCATCTATAGAGTTTTTAGGAAGCTTCTCTATAAGATATTATGAAATTAATTACTTTAATCTACTTCTACCTACTCATATTATCTAAATAATTATTAGAATAAATATATATATATATATATATATATATATATATATATATTTGTGATATTGATCTCTTTTTTTAAGAATGAGTTTCGTGAGGAGCGGCGATTACATATTCAAGATACAACAAATTATATTTGCCACATATTTTAATCTATATTCTCTTTAAAGGTAATTAATAGGTCCTCTTAGCCATCAACAATGTTTCATTTCAAAGAAGAAAGACCATCCTGTTATTCAATTATTATTGAGACCTTTATAACTTCCTTCAAATAAAATATTTATAATGCCATCAAGAATTGTTCCTACTTCGAATAAAATTACCAAAAATTGAAAGTCTTTTTTAAGGTTGTGATATCAAACTTATTGTATCTTACCATATATTCAACAAATAATATGTTATTCTTAAAGATCTTCATTTCTATTATGTCATCTTAAAGATTATGATAATTGCATTATCTCATTTCATAAGCCAGAAAATAATAGTTCTTAAGTAGAACTTATTCGCTATTGATTATTCATTTCCTTAGTACCACAAATACACAAAAACTAAAAACAAAGATAGAAAGTAGAATATAATTTTTTTTGGATCTTATTTCTTTATAATAAATATTTTTTATTCTTTATCTTAAATTTGATGGATCTTGTCAATAGAAAAACATCAAATTTCTTTATGGTATTTATTAGATTTTTGATTGGCTTCTTTATGTATTTACTAGCATCATATTTGTACCAATGAATAAGATATTTCAACCTATTTTAATATCACCTTTAGTCTAAGACTTCTTCCATCTCAAATTTTTTAATGTTATTTGCTTCTACTAAAGGAATTATCATTTTTCTTCTTCTCAAGATATTCATTGTCTTATATGGCTCAAAAAGAGACATATTGTTGTATTATAATATAACTATATAATAAAAATATAATCAAAAAAGAATTTCTAAATAATGTCTAATTAATTTGGTTCAATAATAATTTAAGATATTTAAACATTGCTTTTATAAAAGTCTCTTACTTCATTTTCTTGTCTTAATAGTTAATAGGTTAAAGATTAATTAATAATTTTACCTTCTATGATGTAGAGACGCTTTTACTCCTTAGAAAGACCATAAATTAATAAAAATCAGGTTAGAAGAGGTAAATAATAAGCATGGTTGATACTAAAATTAAATTGAAGATAGGGGTTGGCTAAAAAATCCCTAAGATAGGTTGGATTGATACTCGAGGGTCAACTGATTTTGAATTAGGGTCAAAATTAGACCTCTAGCCATTAAAATAACCACCTAGGAAAAATTTGGATTTTAATTGAAGTTTAGTAATTGAGATTTGAGAGCTAGCTTAGAGATTTTATTAAAAACATAAGGCTTGTTTTTGTAGGATATTTTTGGACTTAGAAATTACTTTTCAAAGTCACGGATTGTATTAGAAACTTGGAATTTATACAATACAATTAAGGCTAGCACTCTTGGCTGGTTTATAAAATTGGTGTTACATCTATAGTTCAAAATTTGACAATGCTTGGTTAATTGGGTGTACTAAGTATATGTAAAAATTTATAAAAATATAATAGTACACTTCGGAGATGTCTAGATTTTAGAAGAAGAAAGTATTAGAAATTAGCAGTTTGAGGTTGGATAGGATTTCTATGATATCTAAAGATCTACTAGTTGGAACAAGGTGAAATTTGGTATGGTATTAGAAGACTTAAAGATCAAGCTACATACCAATTTTGAATTGAAGTTAATAATTAAAGAAGGAAAAATCATTGCTAGAACATTTGCATCAACTTTCAAGTTGGCAGCCAAGTAACATTATTGTGGTTTTTGGGCGATTTTTCACAATCTGTAAGTTGGATTGGGATAAATTCTTTTAGAGCACATAAAAGACTTATAGTGGTATTTGTGTGCAAAATTTTGATCTAGGTGGATGATTAAATTAGGAGCTACAGCTCACTAAAGCTTGTTGATTAGAATTAGGGCTTGCAAAGAAGAATCAAAATTACCTAATTATGAAAATAATAAGGCAATTGGAATTTATATATGGTTGAGATTACTAAAAAGAGTATTTTTGAGTACTTTGTATTGGATTTAAGCACTTTTGAATTAAAATTCAAATTACATTTTTTTTATAAGGATAAAATATATTAAGATTCTTAGATACTTGTAAAACTCAATACCACCTTCTATAGCTAGATGCTTGGTGCATTTTCAAATAGGACAATACATAATATGACAACATGGAATATGGAATGGATCTTCATAGACTCTTATAGATGTAGTTGATAAGAAATTAGATTGATTTGTTTACAAATAAGAAACAGTTCAACTCTATAATAATCCAACTTATCATAATGGTGATTAGTCTTGATATTGAGATGAAGTAATTATACTTTATTACAAATATAGAATTGATGTTGCTCTTTATGGTAGGTATATAAATTGATTTTTTGTTGTTTTTGAGTTTCTTTTAATTGTGCCCTTATTGTTGTATATAGCTTTAGAATTTTGAATATTTTGTAGTAATATATAACTTCTTTGCAAACATTAGAATTATTATCTAAAGATATTTTTGCATATAGTATTGTAAGGTTGAATTGAGTTGAAATACTAAATGATATGAATAATACAAAGAGCTTCAATAATTCTTCTCAAGAAACAATTAAGTAAAACATGCATGATTTACAAGGCATAAGTTATATCATGTAAAAAGATAAAAAAAAATACATATTACTTATATCTATTCATAAATTCTATATGAAAAATTTATAATTACCATTTATAGCAACAAAAATCCAATCAAAAAAATATCTAAACCTCTATGGTTTTTCATAAATACATTATATATATGCAATGAATAAATGCAAAAGATCAACTTTGTATATTATAAAGAATCCAAGTAAAAATCCAAAAGTCACAAAATTTTATTTTTTTTAGATTTATTAATAGAAAATATATATATTATTTATTTGGCATGCTTAAAAAATGAACCTTGTGGTTTGAAGCAAAGAACACTAATAATCTATTTACAATTAAAAAAAAATGATTGTGTGAAGATCTTTTGTAAAATTAAGAGATGTAAAATGTAAAGTCTCTTAATTTCCTACCATTTAGTAATAGACCAAAATTTAGTATAACTTTACATATTAAATTAAATTAAAAGTGTATAATTTTCAATAAAAAATAATATAATTTTTATTATTAAAAATATAGTTTTAAATTGTTATTTCTCAAAGAACAATACTACAAAAAATGGCACATCATCTTGATTATTATCAGAGCCAAAATATATAAGGTATATTAATCATTTACATCATTTTACATGTATTATATGTATTATATGAATTTTCTTATGAACTTTAGGTTTTTGAAATTGTAAAAGCCTTGTTTTAAAGCACTTAAATTTTTTTTTTGCTAATTCTTATAATTCTCTATTACTTTTCAAAAAGACATGTTATGTTTTATTATTTCTTTATTTTTCTTCTAACATTTATTTTTTTATTTTTTTTCTTTTTTTATATTATATAATTATTTTTTGAACCATTTTTTAGTTTTTTTATTTTTATTATTTTTCAATATATTATATCATTTTTTTTCTTATCACATACCTATTTTAAAATTTTAAATTAATTAAATAATTTAAAAGAACTAATAGAGAAAGAGCTCAAGGTAAGTTCCTTGAAGCTTGGGCACGAAATTATTATATTGTTAGAAGGGCGAGTAGTAGGAGAGCTAAAGGCAATATCTTCAAAGTCTAGGAAAGAAAAAAATTTAATATAGGAAGAGTGTCAATAGTGAAGGAGCTCAAGGTGGGACCATGGAAGCCTAGGTGAAGGATTGTTACAATATAAGTGGAGCCAATTATAAAGGCACAATCAAATTGTGGAGCTTATATGCTAACAAAGATTATTTTGTCTCTCCTTATAGTTAAAGAAACTTTTAATATAAGCATTATATATTATAAGATTAATTATAAGGATATATTATAAAATCAAAAGTATCCACCTTATTTGCAAGAAAGACCATATATTATAGAATCACATAGTAAATTTTAGAGGTAATGATTATGTATAATCTTCTAAAATTTATATCAATTTAATATTATATATATCTTATCTTTTTAAAAATATATAAAATTACTTTGAATCTTTGTCTATTTTCTAAAAAAAAAAATTATTTGAAAATAACATGATTTTTTGAAACAATTTCTTTATTACTAGTTTTTCAATTACTTATTTCTTGAACACAATCTACTTGAAGGTGCTATACTTGTTTCCTTGTTCTTAGATTTTTCATGCATATATTCAATCTAAAGATATCTTTGAAAAAAAATCCTCTAAAAATTTTGGAATCACAAGTAAGAATTGTGCCTATTACAAGTCTTATTTTGCCTTTTAGACAATACCAAAAAACCTTTTCTCTCAACTTTGAATGTTTTGATTTTTCACATGCAATCACTTTAGCACCTAAGATTTAATAGATTGATCCCAATATAAATTAGAAATAAGATCTTATGGTTGAAAGTATTAAAAATAGTAAAATAAAAGATTTGGAAGTTATTTTTTTGAAAAGGATGCTTTTTTGGCAATCTCAAATAAAAGATAACACAAAGAATTTTATAATTTTAAAAAATATTTTTATTAAAAATTATATTATATGAATATTTGTTTACATATTATTACAACATTAAAATTATTTTTTTACATATTATTAAAATTTTAATGTTGAATTAGTATATAATATGCTAATAAATTTTAATGTAATAGGCATTGTAATAATATGTAAACAAATTGAAATGGCTACTACCTAACATATATAAAATCAAATTAAATAAAATATAATCTCAAATTAATAATGAAGTATAAGATTAGCACATAAATTGCATAAATGAATTTTTTGTATGTCTTAATTAGATGATCATATAAATATTTAAGATGTATAAATATCTATTACACCTTATTTCTTTGTATATATACTTATATAAATAAAAATGATTATTTTTAACAGATAATTTTTATTAATTTAATATAAATGTAAGATTGAATAAAAAATTACTTCTACATTAAAGTATCAATAAATCATATACTACAATTATAAATGTAATTATAATTTTTCTCACTACATTTACAATTGTAATAATATGTAAACAAAAAATTAGTAACAATTAGTTAATATGTAAACAAACAATTAGTGACAAGACTAGATTTACAAAGCTTGTTGTCCAATTACGTAGCCTTATAACTTTATTTATTAATATATATATATATATATATATATATTTATCCTCACATTACTAGCGAGTTCACAGCTTCAGGATAAAAATGATGTTTCATGATTGACAACGCTCTTTGCATTTCAAGTTAAGAAGGCGACACTTTTCTACTTTTAGCGCCTGCATCATTAATCACGACAGCCAATTCAGAAGCATTTTTATTAATATTGTTATTACACCAGTCTTATATTATATTTTAATTCGGAGGAAATCCCATCACCAAAATAAAACTCTTGATTTTCAGTAGACGAGACACAAGTCATATCCATCGTAGACTCAACGTCTCATTGCCAGTGGCCTAGCATTGATACTGGTGCCACTACCAGAAATGAACCTCGAATTCTCCGTTTTGTTCTGAGATTCTCGAGCATTTCGACAGACTGCACACTAGAAATCAAAGTTTTGCGATTCCTGCATAAGAATCTCGAATTTACTCATCAGAATCACATAGTCCTTACATTTTTTTTATGAAGAACTTAACACAGAGAGAACCAGTAATGTGCATCACATCTGAACCCATCTCATCAGCAAATCTGCAAATAGTTCGGTTTTTAAAGCTGTGATCGAGCCAGGCATCATCTGGCTCCTGGTTGTCTCTGAGTCTCCTTCCATCCTTGAAAACACCCTGCAACAGCTCCCAGCATTTCATCAGCTGGAGAATATAAGAAGTTTGAGTGGCATGCCCATGATCCTCAAGGAAATCAAGCTGAGACTGCAGACAGGATCTATAACAAAAAGAAACAGCAGAAAAAGAAGAAAAAGTGAAATATAAGAACAAGAAGGAGCATTCGTTTAATATTGAAGTAAATTGATCAAGGGATTCTCTTATCACTGAAACTCTCAGCACAACTGTGTGTGACTTGAGGACAAGGTCGGAGTCAGGAGAGTTTGTGTCCTTAAGAGTATAGACAACTTCATAGTAATGCCAATGTCTTACAATTATAATGGTATGTGTATATATAAACATATGTGTAGTTCATGTCATCAAAAGCCTAGGATGCTAAAAAAAGTATCACATTAATAAATGCCATTGAGGAGCAAAAACTAGAGATCATCAAAGATGGGGTGACAATAAAGGAACAAAGAATTACAATTTTTTTATAAACAATTCTGTATATATATATATATATATATAAATAGTACAATTTCAAAATTGATTAAATTGATTCTTTTAAACAGTTTTATGAATTTATTAAATTTAAAAATAAAAAATATATATTCTTTTAATAAAAAATAAAATAACGATTGATATTCTATAAGCTTTTATTTTTTAAATAAAATATTTTAAAAAAATATATACTTAAAAAATACACATTTTTTATATTACATAGCAAAGATTTTAATTTTAATACACTTTTAAAAAGACATTCTATTCATGTATATTTAAGAAGAAAGAGAAATAATTGAGGAAATATATCTTTCAAAAATGTGAACATAATAAAATGGTTATTTTTAAATATAAAGAAGAAGAGAGGCTCAAATCAAGATTCAAATATAAAACAAGTCTTAATAAGATTAAACATGACTTTAATCTTATCTTCTTATTTATTAACTAATAAAAATATTATATTGAAGTTTTTTAAGAACTATGAGACTTATAGGTCAAGAATAAAAGTTGCAAAATATTTCTATAGAAGTCTTTTAAAAGTAATAAAAAAATTGGCAAAGTTATTACAACTATATAATTCATTTATAGATCTGATCTAAATCTTAAAAAAATTCTAATAAGTTTCTAAAATATTTTTTAATAAAGATATTATCTATTATGTATATTTTTATATATTATTGATTATTTTTTCTTTTTTTAAGATAATAGTCTATTGTTGATCAAAAATCGCATCTCCTTCTTTTGATGCAAGATAAGATTGTCTTGAAAGAAAATTTAATAAATCTTATTATTTTTTTAGGAAATAAGTAATTTTAATAAGAACATTCTCTAATTGGCTTGCCAATAATTCAAAACATGTGTTAACATGAAATACTTGAAGTTCTTGTGATTTTTATATACAATAATTGGATCCATCATAAGGCCATTATTTAAAATAATGTATTAGGTAACTTGAGTAATATGAAATATACACTTCTAAAATATTATTATAAGTCTTATTATGCCTTTTGGACAACATCAAAAAATATTTTCTTTCAACTTTGAATGTTATGATCTCCAACATGTAGTTACTTTAGTACCTAAGATTTAGTAGATTAATTTCAATATTAAGTATATATTTCAACTATAATAGTATAAAATATACACTTTTCCATCTTAGCATGTAGTCTAACATCTCTAAGTTTTTATAACACATAATTAACATGAAGATTAAGTATTTTTATATTTTTAGAGTAGATTAAAATTTTATTTAAATAATAAATAATAAAATTATCCAAAAAAATTCAATAGACATCATTTATTATATATTGAAAAGCTATTGGAAAATTTTTAAGTCCAAAAAAAATAACAATATATTCAAAATATCCATACCTAATTTGAAATGTAGTCTTAAATTTATCTTTTTTTTATGCATATCAGATTGTAAGCTCTTTATAGATCTAATTTGATATAGACTTTAGCTTAATTAAATTGATCAAGAGGTCTTAATATCAAATATAGAAGGTACCTATTTTTTATGGTAATCTTGTTAAGTCTTCAATAATCCATATACATATACAAAGATCCATCTTTTTTCTTCATAAACAAGTTTAAAACTCCGATTGGAGATTTTGAATGACGTATAAAAATTTTGGCCAAATTCCCATTAATATATATTTTGAATTCAACCAATTAATTTTGTAATAAATTATAAATTGGTCCAAATGACGATTGAGCTCTTACTTGAAGATCAATTGAGCAATCATAGAAGTGCTGCTTTGAAAGAGTATTTGCATTTTTCTTTTCAAAAATCATCTTAATAATCTTGATGTTAACTTAAAATGCCACATGAAGTCTTTCTACCATTAGAAACAAATATGGCATAAATAACACAAGGTGATCTTTTTTTTAGAATATGTAAGAAAGCTCTTATATTTACAAATATAAATTTGGTTCCACTAAATTTATGACCTTCTACTTGATTAATAATATTCTTAATTATACTCTCAAAAAAATTGAAATTATAAAAAATCTAATCTATTTGGAATTTTTTTTTAACCATGATAAATCAAAAATAATTAAATTATAAAGAGATCTAATGTTATTAAATATTATAAAGCTATTGTAACCATTAGTTTTTATTTTTGTTGGAAGAATTTTGTGAATAATATCTCCAAAAGATAATAGATGACTACCTATGATTTTTATATGAATATGTATAGTTTTCTTTATTAAAAGTAAGTTATATCTTTTAATAAATTTTTTATGTAAGAAATAAGTTGTGGCTCTTAAATCTACCAAAGCAGAGGCTTTTTGATATTTAGGTCTTAAACTAACATCTATTGTAAAACAAGGAGAGTATTTTGAATAAAAAAATAAGACCTCTGGTAGGTATTATATAAGGTTCTAACTGCATGGTTCCTATTACAGCAGAATAAATTTATTTTTTAATATATTATCTATTTTAATAATCATATTCTTTATTTTGTGGTTGCATTGTTTTTTTGGATAATTTTAAACAATATGCTTAGATTCTATATAATACAAATATAATCATTTTTATTAACAAAAAGTATTTTTTTATTTAATAAGAAATTTGAAATGTATTATGTCAATTTATATATCTTTACTTCTAAATGTATGAATTGAAAAGATGTTAGTATTTTCATTGAATTATAAAATATTAAAGTCTATTTATACCACTTTTAGATCAAAATTCAAAAAGATGATTCTTATTTTTTATAAAAAAGTCAATTGCTTGATTTAATGTTTGAATATTTAATAAATTGAGCATTGATTTCTTTACGTCATATTATAATTTATAGAAAAATTAACTAATGAATGCAGCATCATTTTACTTAATATCAGTTGCAAGTTGTTAAAACAATGAAGCATATGACATTATTGATCTATTGCCTTATTACAAAATATGAATCTTATTTGTTGCAATACAAATTGTATCATGTTTTCTATATGTGGATCAAAATTCCACCAAAAAAGTCTTTATATTATTCAATATTGGATCTCACCATTCAAAAAAAGATGAAAAATATAATAATATAAAATCTTAAAGTAATATTTTAATAAATCTGACTTGTAATAAAGTACAATTGGTGATTGAACTTTAATTCTAAAGATATCTTTAGAATTAAAGTTCAATCACCAATTGTACTTTATTAATGAATCCTTGAAACTTTGATCTTAATCCATCAAACTTTTTAAGCAAGGCAACTCTTACTTCTCTAATATTAGAATGGTATTCTATGACATAAAAAATAACATGAGTAAGTGTAGATGTTGAAGCAATTCCAATCATTTCTATATCTTTACTTCCTACTAATCTTATTGCTTCCATGGTGGTAAATTAAATTGATGCATCACAAGTATTAAGTTTTTCAATTATTCTTATATTTGTGCCATTGCACTTTTTATTTCTAAAAGCTCTACTATGATAACATAAGGGAAAAAAAGTTGTCAAATATAGCTCAAATTAAGTTGAAAAGAAAGTACTTAAAAATAAAAATAAAAATGCTAAGAATAATATCTATTTAAAAGAAGATAATCTATAACTTCTAATATGCTTATGTCTTATCAAGAAAAAGAGATAATTTGATCTTCATTAAAAAAAGATAAAAATTTGATATTATAAGTGTATTCTTGTGAATTTATCAAGGATAAGAATTTCATGAAATCAAATAAATAAATGAGAATTTTTTTGAAGAAAAATCACAAAATAAATATATATATATATATATATATTCAAAAAAAATTAGAATAGCTATTGCCAAATGACAAAAAAATTAGAGACCCTTGAAACTGTCACGGCCATAATCATGTAAGCTAATAATTACATATAGAAATAGGTAGAAGTAAGTAAAAGTAGATAAAATTAAGTTAATTGTATAATATTTAATATAAAAGCTTCCTAGAAACTTCCTAGATGCTGCTTTGACTTCATAGGTGTCTTTAATTGACTTTTTGGATTAGAAACGTGGTCAACAAGTTGGCCATGTGCCACACATGTTGTTAGCTTGAAGATCAAGCTAACTATGTGGCCCACACGTAGAAAAACTTACCTTGTAAGTCAAGGCATGTATCCTACAAAGTCAACACATATTGGAGGTCCTATAGAACGTCGCCACGTAGCCCCTAGTTAGATAGTATATATAGAGACAAGAGTGAAGGCTTCTTCACTCTTGTCAACTCCTTTCTTGCTTCTAGTCCAGGTTCAAGAGTCTTTAGTTTCTTGTCTTGTGGCAATAGCCATTCTAGTTTCCTTTTAATATACCTACTTGTTTATATTTTGACTTATTATATCGAGATAGCCTTTTGGTGTATATTTTTCCTCATCGAGTCTTTGTCCTTGACAGATTGACAAGAGTACACTTACAATATCAGAGCTTTGTTTTTTCTTGAGTAAGAGTGGATTACCCCTTTCTCTTGACAAGACATAAGCGTATTAGAAGTTTGCGGATTACCCACTTCTAAACTGATATTGTTCTTAGTATCTTCTTTGTTATCAAGTCTTTCTTTTCTTTTGTCTTGAGCAATATCAAACAAATTTTTCTTCTTAGTGTCATTATGGCAGAGCTTGTTGAAATGAAGAGTGCAATGGCACAAATGCAAGAGCAAATGAGGGAGTTAATGCTTGCGATGCATCAACTCAATTCACCAACACAGGAAAGAACAAGAATAGCAGAAAGTGGAGATATAGAGATGATCGGAGCTGCTTCAACATCTACAACAAATCACGTTCCTTCTCCAATTGTACAACATCCTATATGCACTAGAGAACCAAGAATTGCCTTACCTGAGAAATTTGATGGTACGAGATCAAAGTTTCGAGGGTTCATCAATCAAGTACAATTGGCAATTGAACTTCAACCGCAAAGCTATCCAACTCCAGGATCACAAGTCAGGTTTATTGGCACTCTACTTTCTGGTTCTGCATTATCGTGGTTTTCGTCTTTTCTTGAACAACGAAATCCAATATTGGACAATTTGGAAGCTTTTTTGGCGGAGTTTCGATCTATGTATGGTGAACACGATGCAACTCGTGTTGCAACAAATAAGATCCGAATTCTGCGACAAGGAAATCGCTCAGTAACAGTATATGCTTCACAATTTCGACAACTTACAATTGACATCAAGTGGGATGATGCTGCACTCATCAGTCAATTTCTTTATGGATTGCAATACGAAGTAAAGAAATTGATGCTCAACTTACCTGATCCTCAAACTTTGAGTCAAGCAATCGATTTTGCGGTAAAATGTGATAATCGACTTTTTGAATTTCGATCTGAGAATCATTCACGGGAACCTCAACGTTATTACTCAATGGCAACATCAACATCTTTGCCAAACGTACATTCGGAAGTAAAAGACATGCAAATTGACGCGGTACGTTTTAAACCTCTAACTGAGCAAGAAAAGATTCGCCGTCGTCAAGAAGGATTATGTTTATATTGCGGAGAACCTAAGCACATTGCTCAACATTGTCCAAAGAAACGACGCAACTATAAAATGAGGGGTACGACGGTCAAAGAAGACAACATGTCGGAAAACGGATCCGTCCAGCTACAATACGGACCGTGCAGCTGGAACCTTGTACAATTCCTAATGAAGGTCCTATCCTCTCCTCAGAACCCTCTCCTTGTTTTATAATAGACTTATATTTAGGACCTAAGAATTACAAAGCCTCTACTTTATTAGATTCGGGAGCCTCAGCATGTTTTTTAGATGAACAATTTGTTAAAAGTCGTAAAATACCCTATGTACAGAAACCTAAACCAGTACATGTAGAAGTCATAGATGGTCGTCCCTTGTCTTCTGGAGATGTCACTCATGAAACTCATCCTATAAAAGTAACAATAGACGGTCATGATAGCTACATAGCTTTTAACATAATTAAATCCCCGTCCAATCCAGTTATTTTAGGTTTATCCTGGCTAGAAAAATATAACCCTCGAATAGATTGGAATTCGCGTAAACTTGACTTTTCCAAAAGCGTTATTAATAGTTCTACGAACCAAGTAAAAAATTATAAGTCTAGTACAGTAAAACCCGTACTGATAGGTGCAAAAGCATTTATATACGCAGCAAAAGAAGGATCAACTTTTGCTATTTATGCTGCACCTATTTCTGAAAACGTAAAGACTTCAAGTGGCATTCCAAGTCAATATCAGGAGTATCAAGACGTTTTTGAGAAAAAGAATGTAGATATTCTTCCTGAGCATCGTCCATATGATTGTTCAATCGACCTCAAGGAAGGAACTCAGCCACCATTTGGACCAATTTACAGTTTATCGCAAGATGAGATGGCTGAACTCAAGACATATATTGACGAGAATTTAGCGAAGAATTTCATACGCCATTCAAAATCTCCAGCAGGAGCTCCAATTCTATTCGTAAAGAAAAAAGATGGATCTTTACGAATGTGTGTTGATTATCGAGGACTCAACAAGATCACAATCAAGAACAAGTATCCATTACCTTTGATATCAGGACTCCTTGACCAGTTGAATCAAGCTAAGATCTATACAAAAATAGATCTAAGAGGAGCATATAATCTAGTACGGATCAAAGAAGGAGATGAATGGAAGACTGCGTTTCGAACCAGGTATGGACATTTCGAATATAATGTCATGTCCTTTGGACTCACGAATGCACCAGCTGCTTTTCAACATCTCATGAATGATATATTTCGTGAATTCTTAGACAATTTTGTCGTCTGCTATCTAGACGATATCCTGATCTATTCCAAGAACGTCGAAGAACATGAAATACATGTTCGTCAAGTATTACAAAAACTTAGAGATGCAGGATTGTACGCCAAGATGGAAAAGTGTGTATTTCACACTACTCAAGTTGACTTTTTAGGATACATCATTTCAAATGATGGTCTCATGATGGATTCTAAGAAAGTCCAAACAATCGTGGATTGGAAGATTCCAAGGACAGTAAGAGATGTTCAATGTTTCTTGGGATTTGCCAATTACTATCGGATCTTCATCAAAGATTTCTCACGAGTTGCAGCTCCACTTACACGCTTGACTAGTAAAGATAAATTTCAATGGAATCAAGAAGCGGAAGCAGCATTTGAAGCCTTGAAGACATCGTTTGTCTCTGCACCAGTCTTATATCGTGTTGACTTTTCCAAGGTATTTTTTATGGAAACAGATGCATCAGATTTTGCCTTGGGTGTTGTTTTACCACAAATGGGAACAGATGACAAACTCCATCCGATAGCTTTTCATTCAAGAAAATTCTCAGCAGCCGAGATCAATTATGAGATCCACAATAAAGAACTTCTTGCGATCGTGGATTCCTTTCAAGAATGGCGTCATTATCTAGAAGGCGCTTCTAGTCCAGTCACTGTGTATACAGATCACAAGAACCTCGAGTATTTTATGTCAGCACGCGTGTTGAATCGTCGTCAAGCTCGTTGGAGTATGTCTTTGTCAAGATTCGAGTTCATTATCACTTATCGGCCAGGAAAACAACAAGGTTTATCCGATGCCCTATCTAGACGTTCTTATTTTGCACCAAAAGAAGGAGATGCAGCTTTTGAGCAACAAAGAACGGTCCTCTTGAAACCGGAGCAATTTCATCTCCGAGCAATGAAATCAACATTGACTGTTGATTCAACTTTTCTCAAGCAAATCCAGTCCAGTATGTCCTCAGACCCTCTTGTTTATGATATCGAGAATAATTCTTCCAAGTCTCATGATCCTTCTAAGTTTGAGTTCAAGAATAATCTATTATATTTTGAAGGACGCCTATATGTTCCAAAAGGAGAAGCACGTTTACGTGTTCTTCAAGCACGTCATGACTTTCCAGCAGCAGGGCACTTTGGATATAATAAGACTTTGGAACTCATATCAAGAGATTTTTGGTGGCCACAAATGTGGAAGTCAGTCAAAGACTTTGTACAATCATGTGATATTTGTTCAAGATCAAAAATTCCTCGTCATCGACCTTATGGACTTCTTCAGCCATTACCTATACCAGAACAACCATGGTCTTCTGTTTCTATGGATTTCATCACAGATCTTCCAAGCTCAAGATCTTATGATTCTATATTTGTGATAGTAGATCGTTTCACCAAGATGGCACATTTTGTGCCATGTACAAAATCTATCACAGGTGAAGAAACAGCTAAGCTTTTCATTGATAATATCTATCGCTATCATGGATTACCTAAAGATATCATATCGGATAGGGGAACTCAATTTGTGTCAAGATTTTGGAGGATCCTTTTCAAGATTTTAAAAGTGGACATAAAACTATCTTCGGCTTTTCATCCTCAAACTGATGGACAAACAGAGCGCGTAAACCAAGTCTTGGAGCAATATTTAAGGTGTACTATCAACTACCAACAAGATGATTGGACAACCCTTCTGCCATTGGCAGAGTTTGCTTATAATAATACGGTACATTCTTCCACGCAACAAACACCTTTCTTTGCCAATTATGGCTATCATCTATGACTTGATACTTTTGATTTTTCAAAAGTTGATAATCCTGCAGCAGAAGATATGGCAAATCGGTTGTCAGAGTTACATGCAATAATGAAGACACAATTGAAGGAAGCTCAAGAACGACAAAAAATAAACGCAGATCTATATCGTAAGGAGCAACCACAGATCAACGTCGGTGATAAGGTATGGCTACTTCGTCGCAATATCAAGACTACTCGACCTTGTGACACGTTGGACTATCGTAGGCTTGGCCCCTTTTCTGTTTCTGAACAGATCAACTCAGTTGCATATCGGTTACATCTACCAGAGTCAATGAAGATCCATCCTGTATTCCACGTATCTCTTCTTGAACCATATAAGACAGTGGATATACAAGGAAGAAGACAAATGCCACCGCCTCCTATAGAAGTAGATAATAATGAAGAATTTGAGGTGGAAGAGATATTAGACTCAAGGCGGCGCCGAAATAAGCTGGAATATCTTGTTCATTGGTGCGGATATGATATTAGTGAACGCACATGGGAGCCATCCAGGAATCTAGCAAATGCATCAACTAAAGTCAAAGTTTTTCATCAACGACATCCATCAAAACCAAGATGAAAATCTCTCTTATAAAAGAGACAAGATTGAGGCAAGATAACATTCAATTTCCTATCCTTGTTTGTAACTTCTTTGCATTTGTGACGCTAATTAGATGGAGAGCCAACAACCAGCAGATTCAACTCAAGAACCTTCGTTTGCTGACCTGCCGGACGAGACATTACGATTGTCACAACCTTCAAGACGACGCAATCGAGATGAAGATCTTCAAGAACGACATGTTCTTCCTCGAACAGATGGTGAGATACAACGCGTTTGGTATCATGATTTGGGAAGGGACTCCCGATGTTTGGTGATTTTGTTAGAGGTAGGAACAACTCCTGATGGTGTTCCGAATATTCTATTCGAAGGAAGTTATGAAGGCCTCAATAATGATCAAATAACTGGGTGGTCTTCCCGCCCTGGTATGGGACACTACCGATGGTTGAGAGGCCCTATCAATCATCTTCGAAGAGAACAGAGATCAGAGTATGTGGCGAATACAATTCGTCGCATCATAGATTTCCTCAACATATGATGACCGCTCCTCGTGGAACTCGTCTCTAGAAGGGGGGGTAATGTCACGGCCATAATCATGTAAGCTAATAATTACATATAGAAATAGGTAGAAGTAAGTAAAAGTAGATAAAAATAAGTTAATTCTATAATATTTAATATAGAAGCTTCCTAGAAACTTCCTAGATGCTGCTTTGACTTCATAGGTGTCTTTAATTGACTTTTTGGATTAGAAACGTGGTCAACAAGTTGGCCATGTGCCACACATGTTGTTAGCTTGAAGATCAAGCTAACTATGTGGCCCACACGTAGAAAAACTTACCTTGTAAGTCAAGGCATGTATCCTACAAAGTCAACACATATTGGAGGTCCTATAGAACGTCGCCACGTAGCCCCTAGTTAGATAGTATATATAGAGACAAGAGTGAAGGCTTCTTCACTCTTGTCAACTCCTTTCTTGCTTCTAGTCCAGGTTCAAGAGTCTTTAGTTTCTTGTCTTGTGGCAATAGCCATTCCAGTTTCCTTTTAATATACCTACTTGTTTATATTTTGACTTATTATATCGAGATAGCCTTTTGGTGTATATTTTTTCTCATTGAGTCTTTGTCCTTGACAGAAACTAGACTAAAAGCAAAAAAAGCAAAAAAAAAAAAAAAAAATTGACAAGAGTAAAGAAGACTTTATTTTTGCCTCCATATATATATTATCTAACAAAGAGATATATAGTAATATTTTATAGGACCTCAAACATGTGTTTAATTTTTGAGATATGTGTCTTAACTTGTAAAACAAGTTTCTTATATGAGTGCCATCTGATTAGCATGTATTACAAGCTACCAACATGTATCATACATGACTAACTTGTTAGCCAATTATTGAATCTATCAATCACCTTTAGACACATATAAAAGTGAAATTATATCTATAAAGATTCTAAAAATATTTTCTACAAGATATTATTAAATTAATTTACTATTACTTATTTCTATCTATTCATATTATCTATGTAACTATTGGAGTAAATATGTATGTCTGTAACACATACTCAAATACTTACAATTGTACCAGCTATTATATTATTTGTGGTAGAAAAAATAACACTATTTAATAAGCTTTAATATGTGATTCAATATCTAATATTTTGAATAAGCAAAAATTTTAATTAGTACCTACAATGTTTCAAAAACCTTTCTAGGATCAACCAAGTTATTGATTCAATAGAATTTTATAAAAATATTTGTGGCAACTTTAATAGGAACATCAATTTATTAGACCTATGACATCAAGAAATAATATCTTATTGCATCTTTAGAAGAAATATATATATATTAAGAAATATATGATTTTTAAAAAAATAAGAAAATATTATGAATATTAGAAATAATTAAGTAATATCCAAATAAACAAGTTGATATCTTTTATAATTGATTGAAGAAAATATTAGATAAATTAAAAATACTAATTAATGATTCTATATTATATAATTAATTCTAAGAAGGTTTATATACTTCATTTCAACAAGAATTAATTAATATTTAAATTAACACATTACGTAAAATAATAGATACAACTATAAAAAATTTCAAAGGACCAAATGATATTATTAGTCATACCATACTACCACCAAGGTTGATACAACAACTATTGATGTATAATATTTGTAATTATTGGCATCCACCACCTTGCAGATGGGATCTTTAAAATTTAAACAACCATCTTATACAATGATCATAAAATAAAGTAATAATATTATATTTAATTAAAATCCATTATAATGTCTTTCAAGCAAATCAATACTTACATACAAATGATGGTTGTTGAGATTGTAGATCGACCCGATATTACTATCAAAATTTTCCAATGTATAAATCAAAATGGCATCTATCTCAAGCAAAGAATCAAGATTACAAAGTTGGTGTAATAACTTCCAAATTGAAAGACACAAGCATGAGCATTTCAACTATTTTTGCTGCAAGAACTTCATCACAAAAAGACCAAGATTTAGAGATAGTAGAACATTAGGTAGAACCTTAAAAACCATTTCATCTACAATATTAAGAAAGATTACATAACTTTAGAACAACATTATAAGAAGAATTCAAATTAATACAATTCAATAAGCTAAATTGAAATACAATTGTAGATATTACAAAAATTACAATCACATTGAAAAAATGAGTAGAACTAAGCCTAAACCTTAAAATGTATTATAATAATTATGCAAATAAATTTTTATATTTCAAAAATTCTTGACATAAATGCTACAACATTAGATCCAATTGCTATAGTAATCTATATTCAATTAAGATAATATAAATTAATCAATATATTAGTCAATAGACGCTTCTTAATGAACATTATAGCCAATAATATTTGCTAGTACTTTGAACTCTATCAAGCATACAAACTAGAAGAAGATGCATAGAGTCTTAGAATCTTTATCAAAAAGAAAGTGACAAAATAGAAGAAAGTATGTATATTCAAGAAAGAACTAGAATGGCTTTTGCCAAAGACTAGAAAACATAAGACTCTTGAAACTAGACTAAAAAACAAGAAAAGAGTTGACAAGAGTGAAGAAGGCTTTACTCTTGCCCCTACATATACTACTTAACTAAAAAATACATGGCGACATGCTATAGGACCTCTAATACACATCCAACTTGCAGGATACATGTCTAATTTTCAAGGCAAGTTTCTTAGGTGTGTGCCATATGGCCAACTTATACTACAAGTGGTCAACATGTCAACACGTGGCCTTCTTGTTGGCCAAGTTTTCAACCTATCAATCACTTATAGACATGTATAAAGGCAAAGCAGCATTGATAAAGCTTCTAAGAAGCTTTTTATAAGATATTATCATATTTATTTACTTTGACTTACTTCTACCTATTCTTATTATCTAGATAATTATCAATATAAATATGTATATCCGTAAAATTATCTCCCTTTCTAGGGATGAGTTCCATGAGGAGCAGTGATTATATGTTGATGAAGTCCAAGATGCACCAAACTATATTTTCCATGTACTCTGATCTTTGTTCCTTTTGAAGGTAGTTGATAGGTGTCAAGGACAAGAACTCGATGAAAAAATAATTCAGAAAAGTGAGCCTTCGCTCAAAGAGAGGTGACAAAATATATATAAACAAGTATATATATTGAAAGAGGAACTGGAATGGCTATTGCCAAAAGACAAGAAAACTAAAGACCCTTGAAACTAGACTAGAAGCAAGAAAGGACTTGACAAAAGTGAAGAAGCCTTCACTCTTGTCTCTATATATACTATCTAACTAGGGGCTACGTGGCGACGTTCTATAGGACCTCCAATATGTGTTGACTTTGTAGAACACATGCCTTGACTTACAAGGCAAGTTTTTCTACGTGTGGGCCACATAGTTAGCTTGATCTTCAAGCTAACAACATGTGTGGCACATGGCCAACTTGTTGACCACGTTTCTAATCCAAAAAGTCAATTAAAGACACCTATGAAGTCAAAGCAGCGTCTAGGAAGTTTCTAGAAAGCTTCCATATTAAATATTATAGAATTAACTTACTTTTATCTACTTTTACTTACTTCTATCTATTTCTATATGTAATTATTAGCTTACATGATTATGGCCGTGACATTACCCCCCTTTCTAGGGACGAGTTCCACGACGAGCGGTCATCATATGTTGAGGAAATCCATGATGGGACGAATTGTATTCGCCACATACTCTGATCTCTGTTCTTTTCGAAGATAATTGATAGGGCTTTTCAACCATCGGTAGTGTCCCATACCAGGGCGGGAAGACCACCCAATTATTTGATCATTGTTGAGGCCTTCGTAACTTCTTTCGAATAGAATATTTGGAACACAATCAGGAGTTGTTCCTACCTCTAGCAAAATCACCAAACATCGAGAGTCCCTTCCCAAATCGTGATACCAAACGCGTTGTATCTCACCATCTATTCGAGGAAGAACATGTCGTTCTTGAAGATCTTCATCTTGATTGTGTCGTCCTGAAGGTTGTGACAATTGTAATGTCTCGTCCGGCAGGTCAGCAAATGAAGGCTCTTGAGTTGAATCCGCTGGTTGTTGGTTCTCCATCTTCTGAGCGCCACTACTACAACGAAGCTACGAACAAGAATTGAAAGTAGAATATTATCTTGCCTAGATGTTGTTTTTTTTATAAAGAAGGTTTTCATCTTGATTTTGATGGATGTTGTCGATGAAAAGCCTCCACCGCCTTTGCTGCATTTGCAAGATTCTTTATTGGTACCCATGTGCGTTCACTTATACCATATCCGTGCTAATGGACAAGATATTCTAATTTATTTCGGCGCCGCCTTGAATCTAAGACTTCTTCTACTTCAAACTCTTCATTATTGTCCACTTCTATAGGATGAGGTGGAGCTTGTCATCTTCTTGGTATGTCCACTATCTTGTATGGTTCAAGAAGAGACACGTGGAATACTGGATGGATTTTCATTGACTCTGGTAGATCTAAACGATATGCAACTGGATTGATTTGTGCAGAAATAGAAAATGGTCCCAGCCTTCGATAGTTCAACTTGTCACAAGGACGAGTGGTCTTGATATTGTGATGAAGTAGTCATACCTTATCATCCAAGACGAATGATGGTTGTTCCTTTCGATAGACATCCGCATTGGCCTTTTGTTGTTCTTGAGCCTCTTTTAACTGCGCCTTCAATGTTGCATGTAGCTCTGATAAATGAATTACCAAATCTTTCGCAGTAGGATTATCAACTTTTGAAAAGTCAAAAGTATCAAGTCGTGGATGATAACCATAATTAGCAAAGAAAAGTGTTTGTTTTGTAGAAGAGTGTATCGTGTTATTGTAAGCAAACTCTGCCAATGGCAAAAGAGTTGTCCAATCATCTTGTTAATAATTAATGGTACATCTTAAATATTGCTCCAAAACTTGATTAACACACTCTGTTTGTCCATCAGTTTGAGGATGGAATGCCGAAGATAGTTTTATATCCACTTTAAGAATCTTGAAAAGAGTCTGCCAAAATCTTGATACAAATTGAGTTCCCCTATCTGATATAATATCCTTGAATAATCCATGATAGCGATAGATATTGTCAAGAAAGAGTTTAGTTGTTTCTTCACCTATGATAGATTTTGTACATGGTACAAAATGTGCCATCTTGGTAAAACGATCTACTATCACGAATATAGAGTCATAAGAACCTGAAATTGGAAGATCCGTGATGAAGTCCATAGAAACAGAAGACCATGGTTGTTCTGGAATGGGTAATGGCTGAAGAAGTCCAAAAGGTCGATGACGAGGAGTTTTCGATCTTGAGCAAACATCACATGATTGTACAAAATCTTTAACTGCCTTCCACATTTGAGGCCACCAAAAATCTTTAGATATCAACTCCAAAGTCTTATTATATCCAAAATGTACTGCTGTTGGGAAGTCGTGACGAGCTTGAAGAACATATAAACATGCTTCTCCTTCTGGAACATATAGGCGTCCTTCGAAATAGAGTAGGTTGTTCTTGAATTCAAATTTAGATGGATCATGAGATTTAGAAGAATTGTTCTTGATATCATGAACAAGAGGGTCTGAAGACATACTTAACTGGACTTGCTTAAGGAAAGTTAAATCAACAGTCAATGTTGATTTTATTGCTCGAAGATGAAATTGTTCCGGCTTCAAGAGAACCGTTCTTTGTTACTCAAAAGCTGAATCTCCTCCTTTTGGTGCAAGATAAGAACGTCTAGACAAGGCATCGGATAAACCTTGTTGTTTTCCTGGCCAATAAGTGATGATGAACTCGAATCTTGATAAAGACATGCTCCAACGAGCTTGGCGACGATTTAATATGCGTGCTGACATAAAATATTTGAGGTTCTTGTGATCCATATATACAATGACTAGACTAGAAGCGCCTTCTAGATAATGACCCCATTCTTGAAAAGAATCCATAATTGCAAGAAGTTCTTTATCATGGATCTCATAATTGATTTTTGATGCTGAGAATTTTCTTGAATGAAAGGCTACTAGATGAAGTTTGTCATCTCTTCCCATTTGTGATAAAATCGCGCCTAGAGCAAAGTCCGATGCATCTGTTTCTATAAAGAATGCTTTGGAAAAATCAACACGATACAAGATTGGTGCAGAAACAAACGCTATCTTCAAAGTTTCAAAAGCAACTTCCGCTTCTTGATTCCATTGGAGTTTGTCTTTACAAGTCAAACGTGTAAGTAGAGCTGCAACTCGAAAGAAGTCTTTGATGAAGATCCGATAGTAATTGGCAAATCCCAAAAAATATTGGACATCTCTTACCGTTTTTGAGATCTTTCAGTCTATAATAGTTTGAACTTTCTTAGGATCCATCATAAGTCCATCATTTGAAATGATGTAACCTAAGAAATCGACTTGAGTAGTGTGGAATACACACTTTTCTATCTTGGCATAGAGTCCTGCATCTCTTAATTTTTGTAACACACGACGAACATGAAATTCATGTTCTTTTGGATTCTTAGAATAGATCAAGATGTCGTCTAGATAACATACCACAAAATCGTCCAAAAACTCTCGAAAAACATCATTCATTAGATGTTGAAAAGCTGCTGATGCATTTGTAAGTCCAAAAGGCATGACGTTGTATTCAAAATGTCCATACCTAGTTCAAAACGCAGTCTTCCATTCATCTCCTTCTTTGATGCGTACTAGATTGTATGCTCTCCGAAGATCTATTTTTGTATAGATCTTAGCTTGATTCAGCTGATCAAGAAGTCCGGATATTAAAGGTAGTGGATACCTTTTTTTGATGGTAATCTTGTTGAGTCCTCGATAATCAACACATATCCGTAATGATCCATCTTTTTTCTTCACAAATAGAATTGGAGCTCTTGCCGGAGATTTAGAATGGCGTATGAAATTCTTGGCTAGATTTTCTTCAATATACTCCTTGAGTTCAGCCAACTCATTTTGTGATAAACAATAGATTGGTCCGAATGGCGGTTGTGCTCTTTCTTGAAGGTCAATTGAGTAATCATAGGGACAATGTTCCGGGAGTGTATCCGCATTCTTTTTTTCAAATACATCTTGAAATTCTTGATATTGACTTGGAATGCCACTAGAAGTCTTTTCACTAGTAGAAACGGGTGTAGCATAAATAATGTATGGTGATTCTTTCATAGCAGCATGCAAGAAAGCTTTTGCACCTATAAATACGGATTTAATTGAACTGGACTTATGACTCTCTACTTGCTTAACTACACTGTTAGTTATACTTTTAGAGAAAGTAAGAGTTCGAGAAATCCAGTCTATTTGAGGGTTGTATTTTTCTAACCACGATAAACCTAAAATGACTGGATTAGAGGGAGATCTAATGATATTAAATACTACAAAACTATTATGACTATTGATTATTACTTCTATAGGAAGGGTTTCGTGAGTAATATCTCCAGAAGACAATGGACGACCATCTATGACTTCTACATGAACAGGTTTAGTTTTCTTTACTAAAGATATGCTATGTCTTTTAGTAAATTCTTCATCTAAAAAACATGTTGAGGCTCCTGAATCTAACAAGGCAGAGACTTTGTAATGTTTAGGTCCTAAAATAACATTTAATGTAAAACAAGGAGAGGGCTCTGAGGAAAGAATAGGACCTTTACTAGAAGTTGTGCAAGGTTCCAGCCGCACAGTCCCTATTGTAGCTGGACAAACTCGTTTTTCGACATATTATCTTCTTTCACAGCCATACTCCTCATTTTGTGATTACGTCGTTTCTTTGGACAATGTTGAGCAGTGTGCTTTGGTTCTCCACAATATAAACATAATCCTTCTTGACGACAACGAGTCTTTTCTTGCTCAGTAAGAGGTTTGAAACGTACTGCATCAATTTGCATATCCTCTACTTCCGAATGTATGCGTTGAAGAGGTGTTGGTGTTGCCATTGAATTGTAGTAACGTTGAGGTCCACTTGTACGGTTCTCAGATCGAAATTCAAAAAGGCGATTGTCGCACTTCACAACAAAGTCAATTGCTTGACTCAATGTTTGAGGATCAGGTAAGTTGAGAATTAATTTTTTTACCTCATATTGTAATCTGTAGAGAAATTGGCTAATAAGTGCAGCATCATCTCACTTGATATCAGTTGCAAGTTGTCAAAATTGCGAAGCATATAACATTACTGATCGATTGCCTTGTCGTAAAATACGGATCTTATTGGTTGCAACATGAATTGCATCATGTTCTCCATACATGGATCAAAACTCTGCCAAAAAAGCCTCTAGATTATCCAATATTGGATCTCGTCGTTCAAGAAAAGATGAAAACCATGATAGTGTCGAATCTGAAAGAAGCGTACCAATGAATCTAACTTGTGATCCTGGAGTTGGATAGCTTTGGAGTTGAAGTTCAATCACAAGTTGCACTTGATTGATAAATCCTCGAAACTTGGATCTAGTGCCATCAAACTTCTCAGGTAAGGCAATTCTTGGTTCTCTAACATTTGAAAGGCGTTCCACCATAGGAGAAAGGACATGGTTTGGTGCAGATGTTGAAGCAGCTCCACCAATTTCTATATCTTCACTTCCTGCCAATCTTGTTGCTCCTTGTGGTGGTAAATTGAGTTGATGCATTGCAATCATTAACTCTCTCAATTGCTCTTGCATTTGTGCCATTGCACTCTTCATTTCAAGAAGTTCTGCCATGATAACACTTAGAAGAGAGAAGATGTCTAATATCGCTCAAGACAAATAGAAGAGAGGACTTGCGAACAAAGAAAATACTAAGGACAATATCAGTTTAGAAGAGGGTAATCCGCAACTTCTAATACGCTTATATCTTATCAAGAAAAAGGGGTAATCCACTCTTAATCAAGATTAGACAAAGCTTTGATATTGTAGGTGTACTCTTGTCAATGTGTCAAGGACAAGAACTCGATGAAAAAACAATTCAGACAAGTAAGCCTTCGCTCAAAGAGAGGTGACAAAATATATATAAACAAGTATATATATTGAAAGAGGAACTGGAATGGCTATTGCCAAAAGACAAGAAAATTAGAGACCCTTGAAACTAGACTAGAAACAAGAAAGGAGTTGACAAGAGTGAAGAAGCCTTCACTCTTGTCTCTATATATACTATCTAACTAGAGACTATGTGGCGACATTCTATAGGACCTCCAATATGTGTTGACTTTGTAGGACACATGCTTTGACTTACAAGGCAAGTTTTTCTACGTGTGGGCCACATAGTTAGCTTGATCTTCAAGCTAACAACATGTGTGGCACATGGCCAACTTGTTGACCACGTTTCTAATCCAAAAAGTCAATTAAAGACACCTATGAAGTCAAAGCAGCGTCTAGGAAGTTTCTAGGAAGCTTCTATATTAAATATTATAGAATTAACTTACTTTTATCTACTTTTACTTACTTCTACCTATTTCTATATGTAATTATTAGCTTACATGATTATGGCCGTGACAATAGGTCCCTTCAACCATCGATAATGTTCCATACCAAGGCAAAAAATCACAGTGATATTTCATCATTATTGAGGCCTTCATAACTCCCTTCAAACAAAACATTAGTAATACCATCAAGAGTGGTTCCTACCTCCAAAAGTATCACTAAATACTGGGAGTTCCTTCCAAGGTCATGGTATAAAATGCATTGTATCTCGCCATTTATTCAAGGAAGAACATGTCATTCTTCAGAGGCTTGATCTTGATTTTGCCATCTCGAAGGTTGTGATAGTTGCAATGTCTCATCTGGTAGCTCAGCAAATGATAGCTTTTAAATTGAATCTGCTAGTTATTAGTTCTCTATCTCCTAAGCACTAAAAAATCCAAAGAAACAAAGATACAAGATAGAATGAAAATCTCCATTAGGCTTGGTTTGCTTTATAGCAAAGAATTTATTGACTCTTCACCTTGATTTTGATGGATGTCGTTGTTGAAAAGCTATAACTTTGATTGATGCATTTGCTAGATTCCTAGATAGCTTCTATGTGCATTCATTAATGTCATATCTATGCCAATGTATTAAATATTCTAACCTATTTTAGTGCTCCATTGAATCTAAGACTTCTTCGACTTCAAATTCTTCATTATTATCCAGTACTATATGAAGTTGTGGTATTTGTCACATTTTGGTGAAACAATCTACAATCACAAATATAAAATCATATAAACTTGAAATTGGAAGATCCATTGTCGTATTACATGGTTTTCTATCTAGAAATATAATGGGTATCTAGTTGTAGAGAGATTAGTTTTTAACTTATTTGCCAAACTCCAATAAGTTATTTAACCTTAAAAGTAGAAAACAAATAAATACTACAATATCAAAAAGATATTGTACTAATAAATTCTTTTATATTTAAGAAGGTTTGTACATAAGGCTTTTTAAAATATCTAGAATTTTTTTAATATTCTTGGCTATACCAAATCATAGCTAAGTATTTACTGGTAGATTAGGTTTTCAATAACTTCAAAAGAAATCCACAATCTCCTCTCAAAAACTCATCTTTATACAAAAATTCAACTGTAGCTCCATATATCTAACTTTAACATATATATAAAGTCTTGGCTCCCAAAATACTCCTTTAATTTGTATAAAATGCTCAAGTTATAATAAAATCTCTTCAAAATATAATATTCTTGCAAAGAATTTCTTCTTTCTAAACTTTAGAAATTCATATCTCTTGATCCAACCATTCAAATTTTTTTAAATTCATGGATATCATAGAATTTATTCTTAAAATTTATCTTAAAAAATTTCAACTATAAATTTGCTACTGATCGTTGAGCATCTTAAAAATCCTAGTAGGTGCTCTAAAACCCTAATTCATAAGCACCTAAGTACTATTTTCTTAATATCTCACAAATCTAAAATCCAAATGTCACTAAACTTATGTATAAAATTTAGTAACATAAAAATACTTATTCTTAGGAATTCTTAGCCAAAATCATATCAAATTGCACAAGATATAGCTCAAAACACAACTACTAGCAATTCGGCTTACTTACAACTCATTAGATTCTAAATGCTGACTTAAACTTCCAATAACTCCTTCATTCTAGCTTAGAATTCATCAAGCAATATGCGTAAAGTATAGCCAAAAAAGTGCTCTCTCCAACCTAAGTCACGGATCTTCTGTTGCTTTTTGTATACATGTGTTATATCCAAAAGAGTGATAGTAGATATAAAATCAATACCCTAACTTTCGGCATCTATATCTCCTTCATAAAAACTCCAAATGACTAAAACTTTTCACCAAAATCATAGCCAAAAACTTGAATCTACAAACCTTAGTCTTTGATGTTCATATTCTCCAAAAAACTAATCCTAATCTCTAATATGGCCTCAAACAGCCTCCTTAAAGCCCAATGGTCATGATTTTTGAACAATAGGAATGGAGATTTTCATCATCCATCTCCATTCATCTATATGGATGCCCTAAACTCTCTTTTTTCTACCAAAATCCTTCTCCAATTCTTTTTTTTATAAGATTTACTTAGAATATATCCTAAATATCAAATTAAAGAATCAAAATAAGACTTCAAGGGTCACCAATTTCTAATAAAGGTGATTCTAAATATTTAAAGTTACTACCAACAAAATCAATTTCAAAAGTCACTATCAAAAGAAAATAAAATTATACAAATTCTAATTGTAATCTTTTTAAACAACCTCTTTTTAAAGTAATAATTTAACCACACTCTACAATCAACTAAAATCCAATAATATGGCTCTCACCATATTGTTAAATAAATTGTACATTAAATACATTATTTTGGTATATGTAATGGTTGGAAGAGTCCATAAGGTTGATGATGAGTTTTTGATCTTGAACAAACATCACATATTTGCACAAATTCTTTAATAGCCTTCCACATTTGAGACCACCAAAAATCTCTAGATATAAGCTCCAAAGTCTTATTATATCCAAAATATCTCTTATTGCAAGGAAATTGTGACGAGCTCCAAGAGCATGTAATTGTGCTTCTCCTTCTGAAACATATAAGTGTCTTTTGAAATAGAATCGGTCCTCCTTAAACTTAGACTTGGAAGTATCTTGAGACTTAAAGGAATTGTTTTTAATATCATGAACAAGAAGGTTTAAGGACATACTTACTTGGATCTGCTTGAAAAAAGTCAAATCAACAGTCAATATTGATTTTATTGCTCAGATATGAAATTATTTTGCCTTCAATAAAATTATCTTTTGTTAGTCAAAAGTTGCTTCTCTTTTTTTTGGTATGAGATAAGAATGTTTATAAAGGGCATCAAATAAACCTTGTTATTTTTTTGGCTGATAAGTGATACTAAACTCGAATCTTCATAAAGACATGCTCCAATGAGCCTAGCAATGATTCAAAATATGTATTGATATGAAATACTCAAGGTTCTTGAGATCCATATATATAATGACTAGATTTGAAGTACCTTCTAAATAATGATGCCATTCTTGAAAAGAATCCATGATTGCAAGAAGTTCCTTATCATGGATCTCATAATTAAATTCAGCTGCTAAAAATTTTCTTGAATAAAAAGCTACTACATGAAGTTTATCATCTATTCCTATTTATAATAAGACTGCACCTAAAGCAAAGTCAGATGCAATTGTCTCTATAAAAAAATGCTTTGGAGAAGTTGATGCCATGTAAGATTGATACAAAAATAAAAGCTTTCTTTAAAGCTTCAAATAATGCTTCTACTTCTTTATTCCACTTGAGCTTGTCTTTACAAGTTAAGTATTTAAGTAGAACTGCAACTTGAGAAAATTTCTTCATGAAGGTTTGATAGTATTTGGCAAATTCCAAAAAATATTGTACATCTTTTATTATTTTTAGAATCTTTCAATCTATGATTGTATGAACTTTTTTAGGATCCATCATTAGACTATTGTTTGAAATGATGTATTCTAAGAAGTCAACTAGAGTTGTATGGAATATGCACTTTTTCATCTTAGCATACAATCCTATATTTCTAAGTTTTTGTAACACATGACAAACTTTGTTCATAAAATATTGAAAAGAACTTTATGTTCTTCTGTATTTTTAGAATAGATTAAAATATTGTCTAAATAACAGACAACAAAATCATCTAAAAACTCATAAAAAACATCATTTATAAGATGTTGAAAAGCAGCTAGTGCATTTGTGAATCCAAAAGGCATGAAATTATATTCAAAGTATATATACCTTGTTCGAAATGCAATCTATTATTCATCTCCTTTTTAAATACAAACTAGATTATATGTTCCTCGTAGATCTATTTTTGTATAGATCTTAGCTTGATTTAATTGATTAAGAAGTCTACATATCAAAAATAAAAGATATCTATTATTAATGGTAATCTTGTTGAGTCCTCGATAATCCATGCACATTTGCAATGATCCATCTTTTTTCTTAACAAATAAGATAGAAGCTCTTGTATAAGATTTTGAATGGTGTATGAAATTTTTGGCCAAGTTCTCATCAATATACTTCTTGAGTTCAGCCAACTCATTTTGTGATAAACTATAAATTGGACTAAATGGTGGTTGAGTTTCTTCTTTAAGATCAATTGAGCAATCATATGGACGATGCTTTAGGAGAATATTTATATTATTCTTTTCAAAAATATCTTTAAAATCTTAATATTGACTTCAAATTTCACTTGAAATCTTTCTATCATTTAAAATGGATGTGGCATAAATAACAAAAGATGATCCTTCTTTTGTAGCGTGCAAAAAAGCTTTTGAACCTACAAGTACAAGTTTGGCTATACTAGATTTATGGCTTTCTATTGCATTAAAAAAACTCTTAATGATGTTTGAAGTAAAGTCAAATTTATAAGAAATCTAATCTATTATAAGATTATACTTTTTTAGCCACAATAAACCTAAAATAACTAGATTAGAAAGAAATCTAATTATATTAAAAATTATTCAACTATTATGACCATTTATTATTACATCTATGGAAGTGTTTTGTAAGTATTATCTCTAAAAGATAATGGATGATTGTCTATGATTTCTACATGTACAAGTTTAGTTTTTTGTATTAATTGTATGTTATAACTTTTAACAAATTCTTCATCTAAAAAACAAGCAGAGGCTTCTGAATCTATTAAAGCAGAGGCTTTGTAGTTATTAGATCCTAAATACACATTTATTGTAAAACAGGGAGAGGATTCTAAGGAGAGAATATGAACTTTATTAAGAATTATATAAGATTCTACTTGCATGGTCCCTATTATAGGTGGACAAATTTGTTTTCTAACATATTTTCATCTTAGATAGTAGTACTCTTCATTTTATAGTTACATCATTTCTTTGGATAATATTGAACAGTGTGCTTAGTTTCTCCACAATATAAACATAGTCCTTCTTGACGACGATGAGTCTTTTCTTGTTTGGTAAGAGGTCTAAAACATACTGCATCAACTTGCATGTCTTCTACTTTCAAATGCTTAGATTCAGAAGTTGTTGGTGTGGTCATTAAATTATAATAATATTGAGGTTTTCTTGTGTGATTCTCAGATCCAAACTCAAAAAGGTGATTTTCATATTTCATAGCAAAGTCAATTGCTTGATTCTATGTTTGAGGATCAAATAAATTGAGCATCAATTTCTTTACTTCATATTATAATCCATAGCGAAATTGGCTAATAAGTGTTGCATCATCCCACTTGATATCTCTTCCTAATTGTAAAAATTATGAAGCATATAATGTCATTGATTAATTATCTTATTATGAGATATGAATCTTATTGATTGCAACACAGATTACATCATATTTTCCATATATAGATTAAATCTCTACTAAAAATACTTCCAAATTATCCAATATTGGATCATATTGTTTAAAAAATGATAAAAACTATGATAAAGAAGAACATGAAAGTAGTGTTCTAATAAACCTCACTTGTGATCTTTGAGTTGGATAACTTTGAGTTTGTAGCTCAATCGCCAGTTGTATCCAATTGATGAATCTTTAAAATTTAGATCTTGTACCATCAAACTTCTCAAGCAATCTAATTTTTGGTTCCTTGAAACTTGAACAATGTTCTATTGTAAGAGCAATACTATGGCTCAATGTAGATATTGAAGCAACTTCAATCATCTCTATATCTTCATTGCCTGATAATCTTGTTGCTCCTTGTGGTAGTAGATTGAATTGATGCATTCAAGCATTAACTCTCTCATTTGCTCTTTCATTTGAGCCACTGCATTCTTCTTTTCAGCAAGTTCTTTCATACTAACACAATAAAAAAAAAAAAAATGTCTATTCTCACAAAATACAATACTCAAGAAAAAAAATTCTAGAAACAATATTTGTTTAGAAGAGGGTAATCCACAACTTCTAATATGCTTATGTCTTATGAAGAAAAAAGGGTAATCCACTCTTAATCAAGAAAAGATAAAGCTTTGATATTATATGTGTACTCTTGTCAATCTATCAAGGATACAAACTAGAATAAGATGCATAAAGTCGTAGAATCTGTGTCAAAAGAAAAGTGACAAAATAGAAGTATGTATATTCAAAGAAGAACTGGAATGGCTATTGCCAAAGTCTAGAAAACATGAGACTCTTGAAATTAGACTAAAAAGCAAGAAAAGAGTTGACAAGAGTGAAGAAGGCTTCACTCTTGTCTCTATATATTTTATTTAATTAAGAAATATATGGCGACATGCTATAGGACCTCTAATATGCATCCAACTTACGAGATACATGTCTAATTTGTAAGGTAAGTTTCCTAGATGTGTGCCATATGTCCAACTTGTACTACAAGTGGTTAACATGTCAACACGTGGCCTCTTTGTTGGCCAAGTTTTCAACCTATCAATCACTTATAGACATGTATAAAGACAAAGCAACATTTATGAAGCTTCTAAGAAGCTTTCTATAAGATATTATCATATTTATCTAGTTTGACTTACTTCTACTTATTCTTATTATCTAGATAATTATTAGGATAAATATGTATGTCCATGACAAGCTCTCAAAACCAAAATCTATCACTTATACTTTGTATAGCAAATAAAAATAATTAATAAGAATAAAATAATATTTTTAACAAAGTAGAGATCTTTTCAATCTAAAAAAATGTTATTTGGAGCTAAAAATGTACTAATGATCTTTCAACAAGTAAAAGAATTGATTCTTTGTTTATTCTTTAAGGATTTTATTTTAATTTTTTCTGATGATGGAATAATATACAACAATGTTACTAATCATCTTCATAACTTATGAAGTAATTTTTAAGCATGTTGCATCAATGGTATCAATCTTAATAAAAATAAATATATATATATATATATATATATATATATATATATATATAATCTTTACAAAAATAAAACTTATTTATATTTTATGTAAATAAGATAAATTACCTAATTCTCTCAAAATCAAGGACATTCTTAATATGTGACTACCGTAAGATCAATAAAAGATATAAATTTTTTTTGATATGACTCAATTTAATCATATCTATATCAAATACTTTGCACATCTTATTGCATTCATTAATACTCTATATTATATTCATTATCAATATTTGACTCATTAAACAATAAAGATGCAATAAGCTTTTGAAGCCATCAAAATAACATATATCAACTTGCCAATATTATTAGTATCTAATTCATTGTTAACATTCTAAGTGTATACAAATGTGTTCAATATTATTGTTGAAGTCATATTGATCCAAAATTCTACTAACAAGGTTGATCAACTATTAACTTATATAAGTCAATTATTGAATCCCACAAAATATAATTATTCAACTATAAAATAAGAAGCATTGGCTATTATAGATATAATTAAAAAAATATATATATATATTATTTATTTGAAAAAAAATTCTAATTTTTCATAGATCACCAAAATTTGTTTTATTTATTAAATTAACCATTAATCACTAACTGCATAGCATGGTGGATTATAATCCTTTTAGAATAAAACTTTGAAATAATCTATGTTTCAGTCAAATATCATATTATTATCAACTATTTATTAAAAATACAACTACCACTAAATCAATAAGAATTGACAAAATTTTTAATAATTTTTATATCTAAACCACTAATATTCAACCTATAATAAATAATAATGACTTATATTTTTTAAATATAATATATTTTATTACTAGTCTAATTTCTAAAAGATTAACTAATACACATTTTACTAACTTTAGTTGTCAAGCTTTATTATGTATATATAAATATCAATTCCTTTACAAATAAGGTATAAATAATATAATATAATTTTACTTTTTTAGGAATAACAAAAAGATATTATCAAAAAATTATATAAAGATACAGCAAGAGAGCACCAATGATTAGAAACAATTATTTGAAAGGCTTTTTTAGCAAGATATTAGTGGTCTACTCTACAAAACAACATATACCAATATATCAAGTATATTACACATCTCAAATATCGGCTATAAATTTTACATACCAAAATAAGGTTCCATTGTATTCTTTTCTATCACTAAGACCATTCATATATTAAGGCTTAGATTTCATTGGCTTAATTAAATTAACAACACAATAAAGGCATAAATATATATTAATAATCACACACTATATGACCAAATGGACGAAGGTGAAGGTTTTATGCTCCAATTTGGCTGTAATCACTACAACTTTTTTTTACAAATAAATTACCATTTGTTTTGAATATCCTCTAGAAATTATATTAGATCAATTTATATACTTTATTAACCAAGATATTGACAACTTCAATATCTTTATTTGATTTATAATGATGAATTTTTTCAATATCATTGTTAACATCTTATTTTTGGATTTTTTTTATTAACTAAGATATTAACAATAATATTTATCAAATTATACATAAAAATACTACAAAAACCAATTCTATTAAATTTTTTTATGATATACAATCTTTATTTCTTTTTGAATACATTGTTCCAAAGTTCTAGTCAATTAGTCCATCAAAGTATATTCTACATAAAATATTGGTGGTTCAATTGATAGATATTCATCATATTGAAGAAATGCATAACATGGTGCAATAAAATATCACTGATAATCAAATCAAAATGGCTAAATATTATCAATTCTACAAATCACAATACGAATTTTAGAAGCATATTTTAATTTTATAGTATCTTTAAGATCTTAAAATTTGTACACAATAATTTGATTCCATATAGCACAACCCTTATTGTATCCAATTAATTTTGTCAAATAACATAATTTTTCTTATCAATCAAGATTATTAAAATTTATACATAATCATTATGAATGTGATTAAATTAAAATACTAATATTTAAAAGAATCAAGTCCTATTACTATACTAATACTATTACAACAAGTATTTAAAAACTTGGATGTCTTATGAGGTATAGTCAATCAAAATCCTAATTTCCAAACATAAACTATTACCAATGCTCAAGTTGCTTTGTTGCTAGCTATTACTATTCACTTAATTTAAGTCAATACTATTGTGCCCACATAACTAAGAATTACATCCATACAATTAGTGGTACTTCCATCCACAATGTAATTTGGATGCATCCAAATCTATTTATTGACACATGTAGCATTACTACCACTATAGTTACTACCTACATTATTAGAATAAGTATATTTTCTTTAGAAAAATATAAAATTTATGGTTGCAATTAGATATGATCATATAATATCTTTCATCCAAATAAACTCCACTACATCATATTCATAATAGTATATAGGAATTTTCATCCCTTCTTCATTCAACTAATTGCCATAGCTCTATACTCCACTAGATTTGAGCCTATATTGGTTTTTTGAAAAGCTACCTAGTTTATACATATGCACACCAAATCTCACTTTTTAAAATTTTCTATAACATACTTTATAATTAAATAAAGTTATTTTTCATATTAACACAAGGAAATTGACTCCTTATCCAAAAAGGTACTATAGTTTTATACTAACTGGACTCAAAGAAAATAAGAACTTTTTGAAAAGCTTATAAAGATAAGAATAAGTCTTAAAAATTCAAAATACACTTTAAGAAAACCTCCAAAGAAAATCCTAAAGTAAAATCTTGAAGAAAAATTGTAAAGAGCAGCTCACTTTTTCTTTATTCAAAAATGCATTACATCTTTATACTAATTCTTTTTAGAGTAAAAAAAAGGCTTTTTAAAAATTTTAAAAAGAAAAGAATTTTTTCTTAAAAGCTTTTAAAAAATAATAAATAAATTTTGAGAAAATCCTTGAAGAAAAATCCTAAAGAAAAATCACAAAGAAAAATCTTGAAGAAAGACTAGTCCTCTCTTTATTCAAAAATGCACTACATCTTTAAACTAATTACTTTTGGAGCAAGAAGGATCATGATAGAAAGATGAAAAAGAAAAGAATAATTGTCTAAAATATCAAACTCAAATTAAAAACATACTTTGAGAAAATCTCCGAAAAAAAACCTTGAAGAATGGTTGGCTCTTTTTTATTCAAAAAGGCATCCCTTATATATATTAACTCTTCTCAAAAGAAAAGAGAGATTTCTTAAAAGCTTATAAAGAAAGAAACAAGTCTTTCAAATTTCAAACTCAAATTCAAAATACACTCTAAGAAAAATCTCTAAAGAAAAAACTTGAAGAGTGGTTAGTTCTTTTTTTATCCAAAAAGGCACCACTTATTCATACTAACTTTTCTTGAAACAAATGAGAGCTTTTTAGAAAGCTTATAAAGAAAAGAATCTCTTTAAAATCTCAAATCTAAATTTTTATAATATTTTATATTATTTTTATATATTATACTACTTCTTAATACAACAATATTACATCCATTTAACCACATTTCAAAAAATTATTGTACAAAGATTCTAAATGGTCTTCATAATCTAAACCTTTTAAAACCGATTTATATTTGCTCCATATTTCTTATGTTTTTCAACTTTACCATTGATGTGCTTTATTTTTTTTATTACTCAAACCATTAACGATATAATTATTTTTATACCTTCTAATTTTTCTTCTTTCTTTATTTGTCTTATAGTAGATACTTAAGAAAGAATGGCAAATCTATCTACTAAGCATATTTCAAAGTTCTATATCTATAAGATATTGATCTAAGAGAAGTTGTGCTTTAATATAACTTAGACTAAGAAAGCAAATCTATTGAAATATTATAATCACCTTTGGAATGAAGTCAATTTCCAATAGTATAAAAAATTTATCCAATCTATGACTCTCAATAAAAAATATTCCATAGGAATTATCAAGAAAATTGAAGTGAAATATTTATCTTAATATTTAATTTTTTTTTTGGTTGGAATTTTGAAGATGTTGTTATGTGAGACAAAACCACTTATAAGCATTTCTGCTAAGATATCAAATACTTTAAGAAAGAATTGAATTGGAAAAACTATAGATATGACATCTATAAGCTTGGACAATAGTATGCAAAGCCTACATTTATTTAACTTTGCAATATATTGAACACTATTTTTTTTACAAAAATTATAATTTTTTTTAAAATCAAGTATATATATATATATATATATATATATTTAATAGCATGCAATAGTGAATATATTAGAGCATGATTATAAATGAATACCTCCACATTAAATTGTTCCATCTTAAATTGAGTCCATTCTTCACTTCATATATCCATTGCTATCTAGTCCATTATTATAAACACAATGCACCCCCTCAACTAGGATCCATACTTAATATATAAGAAGAAATATGCCAACACTACAATCAATGCTAACAAGTTGCAAAAGCATCAAAGTAGTACAAAGAAACATATTAGATTTACAAACTATATAAGTATAAGGTAGAAACATTGGATCAATACAATGCAAAAAAACCAAAGAGAATCTAAGTATTAGTGATCTCCAATAAGCAATCATTAAAAATATTTTATCTTTTTTAAGAGATTATTGAAGAATTCTTAACAAAATTATCTTAAACAATAGTTGACTTCCTTTCTTTTGTTGAAGATAACAAAGACCATGCATCACGGCTTGTTACAATGAACAATGCTATAGAATAATATATACATGGCATAGTAGATTGTGCCTCAAAATTCTCCATGTTATGTGAGACAATTGAACAATAATAGTACATCATTGATTACTATAAGAATACCATTTGAGAATTTTAATTTACTTTAATATAGATGAGATACAAGCTCAAAGAAGCTGAAAGCACAATTGCAACTCTTGAGACTACTTAAACACATACCAAACATAAGCTCAAAGTCACCCAAGGTATAATTACAATTCATGAAGCTATCTTCTACATTACATACCAACAAGTTGTGAAATTGGAAATAGCCAACAAAATGACTAGACAATGCCATGGCAAACTTTTTGCCACAGATGACTAGTTATGTGAAGAGGTATATGAAGTTGAAAAACAAGGAAGGATGGTAGCTAAGGAATTGGAGCAAAAAGCTCAACAAATGGAATAAGAATGCCTTGCCACAAAAGCAGCCTAACAAAATTTAAAACCAATGATACCAAGTGGATTTAGGAGGTGGTATAGATTATTGCTTTTAATGCAATACAATTGGAAAAACAAAGCCATAATCATTAACATGCCAAAAAAGAAGTGTTCATATATCAATATATCACAGATGTGGTAAATATGTTGAGATTATTAAATGAAGAGGAAAAATTGAAACCAAATGAAATTAAGATGGGAAAAAAAAGTAGTTAGTCTATTAAGATAGTACTTGAAGTACTCTCTTTTTCTTAAAAAAACGCAAGAACTTAAAAGATACATTTCTTGGCCTATATAATCTTTGCCAAATACCACAAGAAGAAAAGATAATAATATAGTAAGAAGATAAGATAGAAATACAATTGATCGTAACACTATTACAAAGTTAAGATAAAAGAAGTAATTAAGAAGTATTTTAAGCATTATAATAACTAATAAAGGCACACTTTTAGCTCTTTCTCTCTCACTTCTTCAAAAATTGGATGATTAGCTATGAATGAAAATAATAAGATTGTTTGTTGCATTCTTGGAAGTTATGGCTAGACAAAATATTATAATATTTTGTACTCAAATGAATAAAAGAGAACCATAGATTTATTGTCTTTAAATTACTTATAAACTCAATAGTGTAGTGAAGAAATATTCTACCACAGAAAGCATTTGCATCTTAGATATATCATTATATTGTAGTTATTGTTCCTTAGTACACCAGTGATTAATAGAATCTCAAATTAATAAATATAAAATTATTTTTTTTACAATTTTTTTGAATCCTAAATTGATTTATCTATTGGTATAAGTTCCAATCTACTTATCAACCATTTTTATTCTTAGATTTGCTAAAAATCATAAATTGTTACAATTAAAAAAACCAAAACAAATCAAAACAAAACAAATTTTTATTGGAATCACTATGATAAAAATATCTTTTGTAATTTGGATGAAAAAATGAGATTCTTTGCTCACACGAAACCAATAGATTTCAGAAGACATCCTCTTATAAAATTTTGGAAATGAAAAAGTATTATTCATCATTTGAAATTAACTAAACAACCTTGTTTCAAGTATAATGAAAAATTAGTTGAACTTTGCTTCATACGGCAATCCATGGAACAATTGTTATGGAAACAGCTTTATTCAATAAAAAAAATTAAAATTAAAATCAAAAATCAAAAATCAAAAATTAAAAAAAAAATGGAACAGGTAAACAAAAACAAAAAAACAAAAAAAAACCAACAAAATACTCTGGTACTCAACAAACTGACCGGTGCATCAAGATAAAACAAACAGCAACAACACTCCACTGCAAAGTAGACAATAAAAGATAAAAGAAAATGAAATAAAAAAAAAAAAAAAAAAAAAAAGGCAAGTTTCATGAATTCTCACCTTTGTCTCTGTTCACAGGCTTTTCCATCAATCTTGTCAGGAGTAAAACGCCTCCTCACTTTTCTTCTTTGTCGCAATAAACAAAGCAGCAGGCACCGAATCTTTGCGGTGTTTCGAATGTACCCAAGTCGCGAGAGAGAGAGAGGGGGGGGGGGGGGGGGGGGAGATGCGGAGGAGTGTGGGTCTGGAATAGCAAAGAGAGAGTAGTTGTAGGCCCTCATGCTCATGCTCATGGTGGGTGTGCAGCCCCAGTTCAAAAATGGTACCTTTAGGGTTGTGATCTGGGGGTGGGGGGGATGGTGTCAGACAGCACCACTGGAAAGCAGGGAACAAGTCAAAGTGGGTGACGGTCATGCTCCCCAAAATAAGAGCGCCGCTGCTTCCCGGATCGGCAGCATAGTATGTCAAAGCTTTCCAATTCCCCTTCTCTGGCACTACTAGCGTGGGATTTTGTGGACGTGAGCTGTTCCTTCACTTGCGCTACGAGGAACTCTTTCGTCGTTATTGTAAACCGATATGTGGTTTGAGATTCAGGTGGGATTATATATGCCTCCATTTGTTACTGCACGTAATTGTTTATTTCTATTTTGTGTTGGACAAGGAGACTGTTGCTCAGCTTTCTCGTTTGGTGTGGACTTCAGTTGTTGATGGTATATCTGGACAGTGGGAGTTGTCTACCTGCTGCACACACACATATTTGCATTGTCTGCTAGACAGTGTACTGCGCTATGTGAGGTAAGGAAATGGTTGTGAAATTGATGAGGTGATTAGTATCGGACTGAACTGGGATTTTACCCAGTGAAGAATTCATGTGTGTGCGTGTGATACTGATTGGGTGTTGTCAGGGATGCAACAGTCATGGACGGATGATGACTTGGTGCTATGGCAACACATTGACACTCGTTGCAGTACTTCTCACACGGATGTAAGGGAGATGAGAATGTTCAAAATCAATTGGGATATTGGTCTTTATTTCGTAACACAGTCAAAGATTATTTGCTCAGCCTCTACACTACACAAACGGTATCAATTCAACCGAAGCTGTTCAGGGGGGGGGGAGGGGGGGGATTTAAAAAGGTCGACCACAATCGAACTCAGCTCAAGTGTTGGTATATACAGCCGCCATTTGAAATATTACAATGGAGAACTGTGGGGCCGAACTTGCAGGATTCCTGCTTATTTTGATGCGAGGCCACTTAAGAAGAAAGTAAAGCTATTTCAGAGTAGATAGCCGAAGTACAAGGCTGTGGACCCTCTAATTAACCTACACTCAATAACTATGACCTCAACGTGCTTCGCTTAAAAGGTTTAATGTACAACCGATAATCGTGATTGGCTCAGGAGGCATTATATACCACAATATCAGAGTCGTTTATAATTCTGCCGGCTAATTCTCAAAGACTTTGCATCATCGCTAACTATGTGATGGCACTAAGTGGTTAATCTGAACCTTGAAGCGCGGACTTCAATGCACCAACAATCCCACTGGTCGGCGTCTTCGTTTCTTGCGGCTGCAAATCACAAAGGAAGCATATGCTCAGCACAATGAAACTTTTGAGTTGTGGTATCAACACACGATACGTTTCAGCGCGCTCGATTTCAATGAAAAGTTGGCTCAATTGAGTTCAGATATGAGGAAAGTATACCTGGGCTGTGACGACGCAAATGAGCCGATGTGCAATCTTCGTGATGCTGCATTGCATAACATCCAGGTTTAGGCTCTCCAGGCACTGCAGAATGTTGCTCTGAAGGCGGGGTTGAGGATGGAATACCATCTCGATGACCACCTGGTTCGGCAAGTCAGCGTGAACCTCCATTTTCTCTAAACTGCTTCTCAGAAGAGTATGAATTCGGCTCAGTTCCTGCGGCGAGATGGGTAGCCTTTGAACTGCTGCCTTCTTCTCATTCACATTATCAGGACTAGTAGGCTGCAAGCCCCCGAAGGACTTTCTCCGACGAGAGGCGACCACTTTCTGGAGACAGGTGGCGGATTGATTCAACTCCACTTTTCTGTTCTGGAGTTCCTTGATTCGATGATGCAGATTGTTCACGTATTGGATTGAGTCATCGACTATGGCAGACCTGTCGCGCTGAAACATTATCAAAACAATGGACATACGACGTTAGTGCGCATTCACAAATGACTTCCTAAGGTAAGTTCACGTAACAAACGTGCCCGACACGCCACGGACAGCTCAACGTAACCTAGTGCAACTATCCCATGCAACACGGATACCGTCATCAAGTATGGACTAAAAGTTCTTGACACCCAGGTTCAACGAGGACTACTATCAAAATGAACAGATGGACTGCTCGCAGTCAGGGGTGAGCTGTACTTACTTTAGTGCCCGTCGGAAGAAGAGACTCTAGAACTGCGAATTTGCTGGTCATATCGTCTCTCCTTTGACGTTCTCGCAGAATATGCTCACTTTGCTCGTTCGGTCGCTTACACTTAGAAGCGACAGTCCTGTCGCTCTTGGCCAACCTCTTCCGGCCCTGAGTGCTGATTTGATCGTCAGAACTACGCTCGTGCTTCAGTACCCGTGTGGATGTCGGCGCCTCATCTATATTCCACCGCTCTCCCATGACTTGAGGTTGCGACGACGCAGAAAGTGAACCCACTACATGCGAAGAGCAAAATTCCAGGCTTGAAATTGGTGCATGTGGGACAGTGGAGACGGGTGCGTAGTTATGGGGATTCTTATGATCATCCACTGGCGGCAAGCTATCGAAGAAAATGTCTCGATCGATGTCTGACTGATATATTCCCACTGATGGCAGCCCGACGTACGAGCTGCTCTCGCCCACCAGGCTCTCTAAACTCCCACATTGGTTTTGACCAAATCCTTGATGCATCATATATGAAGTGCTAATGAAGTCGTTCAGCTGCTGCTGCAGCTCCACATTATCCCCCGCTGGTTCAAGCGACGCCGCACCCAAGCCAACCCCCAATTTGTCCCGGCTATGCGAGTCGAACCCAAACCCTCCCCAATTCAACCCCGTATTCTCCAGCGTTATCATCTTCACACGGATGGACAACCACGGCTCGGATAGCCACAGCACACACCAGAAAATGAAATTCCAGCACTCGGGGCCTTAATTAACTCCCTCTCCTGCTCCCTCCCCCTGCAGGGCGCACCTCAACCTCCACTGCTACAACTCTGCGTCAGAACAGATGAGTGAACAGCCCTACCGCAAGCAAAACTCTACTTGCTACGCGATGATCACCAAACACATGCCTCTCCTAATTCCTAGACTTCAAGCACGCACTAGCACCCTCCCTCCGAAGACCGCACCAGCTTCACACAGGTATCTACACTGATCCGCGAAGAAATTCCATGCCGCAAACTCCTGTTCGAGAAACAGTGCACTGCGAAAACAACAAACAGTCGCTAGAGAGATGCTGCAGCTAGCATCAGCCCAATTTAGGACTCCAAACTCCCAGGCTGCTCGCTCCGCCTCAGGTTATCGAGCCCCGGGTCGAAGCTGAGCGAAACTGAATGTTTCTCACCGCCAGTGACCACTGTGTTACCACAAGTAGCTGCTAATCCCTGGCTGCTAGTGTAGTAATGTTGACCTTCCAGCCTCGGTTGCGCTGATCTATCGCACAGGGCTCTCAAGGGGTCCCAGTTCAGGTTCAGCAAAGTGCACGAGTTCTGCCCCTGGCGCCGAAGCCGGAGTATTATATGCCTGGTGGGATGAAGTGAAAAGCTCGGTGTCTGACGAGGGTCTTTATGCTGAACGCGCGATGTGTTGCTCGCACCCTGCCAACAAATCCGTGTGATGGCCATGATGTGATTATTGATGTATTTGCTCTGCAACCAGGGTTCTGTGACGATTTGCCCTCGCCTGTCTGCTGTTAAAAACAAATAAATAAAAATAATCATATAATAAATAAAATAAAATAAAAATGCACCGTTGCTTCGAGGGGGCGTTTGCAGCATGGCAAAGGGCGTTTGCAGGAGCAGCATCGGCATGGGCCAGCCATTCCTCTGCACCCCCATGTCTCCCATAAATCAAAACCAGGTTTTGTTCAATTGGGTTCATTCTTGCTTACTTTGTTGGTGGTATTCTCTGTGGAATCTTGTTTCCTCACCCGTTGTGATCATCACTCAATTCGCTTAGTCCACCCGCTTTGGCTAATCTCCTCTCACTAATGTGGTAAGTTACTGTGGCTGTGGGGCAAGTTTAACTCTGTTGAAGAAGAAGAAGAAAAAAAATAGACAAAACGGGGTCTTAGAATACAACCATTGCAGAAGTTCTTTAGTAAGGCAATTTTGTTTAGCTACGAACTTAGCGGGAAAACTTAACTTTAATGGGAACAGAGACACTCTAAATGCAGTTTTGTTGTGCCATTTAGATCTGTGTGGAAAACCCTTAAACACATTCTCTGCAAAATTGGTTTATTTTATTTCATTTTATTTTTCTTGTCCCACAAACCATGTGATTTAATAATTTTTCACTTCTGGTATTTTAAAATTAAAAAATCCTAATTTATTTTTAGCTCTAATTTTAAAACATTTCAAGTAGCTTTCAATTCTCTCTTTTACACACACACACACATAAATATATATATATATATATATGCGTGTGTGTGTGTGCAATTCTTCACTTTGATCGATTTGTGTCATTTGTGAGTGATGCTTGTGGAGGGGTCATAATTAAATCTTTTCTATCACTAAGTGATGAAGAGAGTTGGAACTATCAACTTTGCATCAAAGTTGAAATCAATGTTTCTACTTTGTTTGTTGGAAAATTTATATTGAAACGTGCGAAATATAAGAAATGATTGATGCTTTACTTTACGCAACATGATAACACCAACCCAATTGTACCACTATCTTGGATTTCTACTCCTTGAAAAGAATTAGAGTGTAGACAAGAGCTCACACTGGGATGAATAGCTTCTTTTTTGTCCTGTTCTTTGATTTTTTACTAGGGTATAAAACAATTTCATGCATATCCCTTGTAAACAATCCCTTTTTACCTTTTGCATGATGACCAGAATGTATAATTCATGTTCTGCTGTTCATAATATGTGATAGAGTACAAGGGGGAAAAGGAGGAAATTAATTACAGAATGATAGATAACAACTGAAAAAAATTATTAAGAGGAAGAAAAACTTGGCATGGCCATTTTTAAGATTTTCTTTTTCTCTTTTTTTTAGTTAAAAGTTGTATTTGAATTCAGCCAAAGAAACTAATCACAATATCCTACATTCTAGTCTAAGCTCCAAGTTACTTTTTCAGGCACATCAATTCACATGTGGCCCCAAGTCCTATATCAGGAAAAAAAAAAAAAAAAAAAAAAAAAAATCATTACACCTGTATAAAAAAAGAAGGGGAGGATTTCATGTGAGAAACAAATAAAGCAAAAACAAAACAAAAACAAAAAAAAATTATAAAGGGAGCGTAAACAAGTCTTCTCACTGGTCAAATTTTTCATATTATTTTTTTCATATGTAGTATTGACATTTGTTCCCAATAGATGTTTCTAGAGCCAAGGAGTACTAAGAGATATTTATAAGAACTGCCCTTAAAGCAAAATAAGACAAACCAAAAACAAAAACAGGTTCAACAATACATGGAGAACATTTGTGAAACGACCAAAATCATTCACCGAAATTCACATGAAATATACTAAAAATCAGCAAATTTATCATTTAGAATTCACACAAAGTGTCGTTGCTCTTCACAATGACAGGAGCTTTCTCAAGCTCAAAACTGAGTTTATGCTTCGAAGTTGTGAACAGTGGATGTTGGTTTTGTTTTGTTCTGCTTTGATTTGTTTTTGTTTTTATTTATTTATTTGTGTTTGTTCTTTTCAATAAGAGAACCTGGTTTTAATGCAAGTTTTGAGAAGCATTTTGACAACAGAATGTTGCAATGCAACAGTGGACGAGGCGCATTCTCCTCCTCCTCCCCCTCCTGCTGCTGCTGCTAATTTACTCCTGAGCTCCACACTCGGACTGCTTCAGCCACAACTGAGAACCATCCACAGACACTCGCGGGTAACCGGAGATTGAGGTTGAGGTTGTGAAGCTCAGGCACAGCAAAGGGAACAAACAAACCAGCTGCACCAAGTCACAGGAGCCACGCCATCGATGCCTTTAACCCACTATCTTCTCCTTCGGTGGGGTCCTCATTCTGGCGAGGACGTTACAACCTGGTTTGTGTTTTCCTGTCTCGAAGCTTTGATCCCCGAATGCATCGATTTATGGATGGGTGGGTGGGTTGGCGCAGCGTGGACACACAACCACAGTTGCCCCTCGAATGCCGAAGAAGCTAAGTGTTTGTTGGTCATTAGAGTCCCTGGAAAGGGCAGCACATCAAGGATTTTCTGAGCACGCATCGTCCTGGCTAGGGCCCTGGTCGCTCCATTGTCGCCCTCCTCCCCAGCCATCGGGCCCCTTTTACCCCACCTTTGCAAAATTCTGCTTTATTGCGCACTCTGCGCATGCAACACACTTAACATTTTGCATCAAATGGTTCACACGGAGCTCTATTTCCGATTGTTTCTTTCCGCATACCCCCCCCCCCCCCCCCCCCCATCCCTTCATTCGGATTCCGGTCCATTGCGCAGGCAGCAATTATAGACTTTTGATCTGAGCTTCGCAACCATTGGGAAAGAACCCACATGACTGATCCTGTGCCTCATCACTCCAGAGTGTTGCAATCTGCCTTGCGGTCACGAAACCAGGACTCGATCGCCTGGCAAGCTCGGCTGACTGTGTTCCATCGGTTGCGTTGTTGACGTTGCATGGTAATTCTCACCATTGTTCAGGACATCGTTGTATGTTGGGCTACAGATAGGAACGTGATATCACCAACACGAGCTCGAGCTCTAGGGGAGTGAGCCATTTCTACATATTGTTCCTATGTTATATTTCAGTGTGCAGATATAACATTATATGGCTGAAATTTACTAAAACATACAAAAAGCAAGTTTCATACATCTTGGCACTTGTCTATCAATAAATACTTCAGGAGTTTTAATTGATTTGTTAAAAAAAAAAAAAAAAAAAAAAAAAAAAGTTACTGGTCGTAAGCACAAAACAAAAAACATCGTGTTTTTATTGCAGTTGGTAGAAGTGACGACGAGGGAACAGACGTATCAGAAACAAAATCTGCCCCCCCCCCCCAATTGATAAATTGACGTGTGTAATATTGATAGAGAAATAAAGTCAAAAAAGGTGGAAGAGGTAAACTAGAAAATTCTACCCAATTTAGACACATCAGAAATCAGCAAGTATATTTTGTGAAAAGAATTAATCTATGGCGAATAACTTGTTGCATAAAGCGTGATCGCATTACCTGAAATAAGATAGGACGCAAGAGCTCTTTGTGTCTGGCGTTCTTTCCACTTTAATCAATTAAGAAAACGAGACTATTTGTTAAAAAGAAAGGCACAGTGCGGAGATCGTCAATTTCGGAGCACATGTCGAAATTCAACGGGGCCCATATCGAAAGCTGCGAGCGATACTGGTGATGATAGAGCTCAGACTTTTTCGGTGCCGCATCACTCGGACGAGAGCCCTGATCATGTCACCCAACTAATTCGCCATTTACCTCAAACGGAAATCGAATATGCAGACCGATTCTAGTTATTGAACACCGCAAGGCACTCGAGAAGAGACAATGAGGTCGCATTTCGACCCCCCGCCCAAACAATCCACATTGACCGGAAGAGCCTTGACATGTTCCCCGTCAGATATTTCTCTGTGTCGTATACTTGTGGCATTTCGCTGCTGCTAATGAGGAATGGGTTTGGTGTTCTAGACATCTAAAACTAACTGACGACCCAGATTCGAGGTCGGGAACTCGGAATGCACCGACTTGGGTGACGTCGATCAAATCTCGCAATCTGGACCGGCCAGACAGCAGCCCCTACCCCCACCCCCTACCCCCACCCCCTACTACCGGAGGAACTGGAGCGTAGGTTGACCGACACGGCCATAGGATGGGTTTGTGTAGGTGGGATGAAAAGCAAGCGGGTGCTAGGTGGCGGGATGGATGGCGCAATGAGAAGACGTCTATATTCTTCACGAATTGATGATTTATTTTGGCCTCATTCGAGGCTTTCTCTCGATTGCGCACTCGCCTTTCGCATGTGTGATGAGTAGCAGCAATGTAAGTCCTTATTTTAAGAAGGCTTTTTGGGTGCCTGCTGAACTGCTTCGTAGACCTTTCTGTAAGTTTGGTGTAGACTAGCGGCGGAGGTCTACTAGCTAGTGTGGCTGTCACTATCTGTCGGACAGCAGAAAGAACCGTAAAGAAACCTTTTTAAAAACATGAAAAATGCTATTGCAGTTTGGAAATTCCCCAACGGAAGCAGGTGCGCTGCGCAAGCAATGTGCAAGCCATTTGTTGTGGAGGGTGTGGTAGTAAAGGAAACCAATTTTCAACTCCCCAGGCACGTGCATCTAGTACGTTTTCCTTAAGTCCTGACGAGGGTGGTATAATTGCAGGATCATGCAATGAGTCATGGTTGCAGGACGGTATTGCAGACCCTGCAGAGACGTGAATGGAAGCAATGCAGTCGCTCTCGGAAGCGGGCAGGCACAAAGCAGCTTGAGCTGTTTCACACCGTGTTGATCTCTGGCTTGTCAGCTGGAGTCTCGAATGAGACAAACCATATATTTTATGGCTTGAACTGGTTTCTGCTAAGTTAGAAGAGCCCCTTCTTGAAGCCCCATTCATCAACAAAACATGTTGGTGAACTTCCATGTTTAGTGTTGATTATGAACCAAAAATTGCATTGACACTGAACGAAGGCGGATGAGGGGCAATAAATGACGAGACACCATTCATTTCGAAACCTTCCAGCCTCTAGGCAATATCATTAATCTTTGCCATATATTCAATTCAGTTCTGCCAAAGCCATAGATAAAAGGACGCAATCATATTTTCAGCATTATACTTACCTTCTGATTCAACGCAACATTCATCACCATCGTCACCTTTTATTGTAATCATGGATTCGAAGGCAAACCACTCAATATATATATATATATATATATATATATATATATTATAGATTTTTACTTTATTAACACACGCAAATAACCATTGCAGTGGAGCCATTCAACATCAAGTGCCCTAATCATCACATAACTGCACCTCACTCTACTGCCTCAAACCACAATCAGTGCAAACACTTCTCTACTTCAATAAATCGAAGCAGTTGGTGGTCTAACATCCTCCAGTACTTGAGTTTGAACACCCTGACTGTTGCACAATTTTATTTGGAGAAATCATGTACAAAATAAATAAATAAGTATAAACGGCAGTAGAACCGAAGGCACGAGGTCCATGTATGACGCGTGGATGGAACATCTCATTCGAGCCGAGTCGATGTGGTGGAACGTCGGGATCTATCGGCGGTCAATGGTGGAGCCCCAAGCGACTTCGCGTGCCGGAGATCTGTCTGGATTCGAATGGTCCAGTGAAGCACGTGTTGAATTAGCACAAACCTCGGCAGGGCTGGGTCTGAACGACGACGGACCCCAGTGACACGGTTCCTGGCGATACGGGAGGGTGGAATCACGTGCTCATCGTCATCGCCCGTTGCGGCACACATACACAGACAGGCAAACAAACCCACAATTAAACAACTCCTTGCACAGGGCCACTGTTGCCCCACTCGAGGAATGCTGCTCACAACAGCAACACCACCAACATCAACAGCAAAAGCCAGCCAGCCAGTTTCTGATGCCAGAGCTACAATGCTCACTCACTACAGTCTGGAACAACATGCAACTTAACGACTCTCACTCTCTCGCACCCTCTTTGATCCAACTCGATCACAAGTTCATAGTCAGCGTTGGATTCAATGCAATGGACTGTACACTAGAGTGCATCGACACCATCGTCGGACGAATCCGACCTGGCCCTCTTTCTTCAACACTCACCGAACAGACAACAGCAAGAACACGGTTCATTCACATCTGGTCATGAAAAACGAATTATTGGGCGATTTTGCTAGTTTCGACGAGTGGATGTGTGATTTGTTTTGTTTTGTGTTTTTTTGAACAGGGAGGAGGTTGAATCCCTTTCAAAAAAATAAATAAATCCACTGGGTTCATCTAATCTTAGGGAATTAGTTCTGATACGAGGTATATTCTTTGATGGTCCTCATTTTGTCACACTTGGGAAGGAGTTGAATACGCTTGTTTGGGGAGTTGTTTATATGTTTTAACGTGCAAAATCAGCGGAGAATCACACAATTTTCAAAGATTTGTTATGTAGCAAATATGACTGAATTCAAGCAGCGTTTTAAAATTGTTTATATTTTTTATCTAGAAAGACTCATGTATGATGATACCCAAGCTTGTTGATGGAGTGGAGAATGTTTAGAAGAAATAATTATGGAAATGAAGGAGGAGAATATTTTTGGGAGGATAAGGGTACAGGACAGGAAATATTAGATTGGATGTCAATTGGCAAATTAAAGTAGTGTAAAGAATAGTCATTTGATCTATAATAGCTTAGTAAAGCATTCATTAAGAAAACAATTTCTTACATGTAAGAAGTGGCTAAAAGACATTATTTTGATTGGTCTCAATATATTGAAAACTTTTTTTAATCAATAAAATTTTTCAAATTTAAACAATTGTAATATTAAAATATAGATTTTATATCGTAATTTATTTTTTTAAAAAAATTGAGGTATTTTTCTATACATAAATTTATAAGAAACAAGATTAAATCATTTAAAAACATGTCTTTGATAATCACCATGGCAAAGATTTTCTATGGAAGATATTAAAATAATTTATTGACCAATTAGAGGCGGTGGATAAATACAAAATAACCATGTTTGTAACAATAAAATACATCAAGAAATAGATTATAGCACCATACAAGCTGATAGACGAAATTTTTAGAAATACTTTTTTAAATAAAAAAATAGAGTATTTATGATTGAATTTAGATGCCTCAAAAATTAAAAATTAATTATTTGTAAAATTATTTGTAAAAATAAAAAATTTAAAAATATAATCAATCCAAAATATTATATATAATTGAAAATTATATTTAAAAACTTAATTTTAAATAATTATATTTAATATAGGAATCTATTGGATCTTTTATTTTTGTCTATATCCATAAAAATCTAAATTATTTAAAACATAAATTTTTTTACTTCGAAACTTATAATTTCTTATATATATTTTTTATAAAATATAAATGTCTAATTTATTCGATTATTAATTTTAAATAAAATATATTATATAAAATAATAAATATGTAGGAAAAATCAATCTACTATGTCTCTTTTTTTGATAGCAATTGAAAAGCTCTAAAATAATTAAGACTCTTCAGTAAGTAAAACAAATATTAAGTTTATTTTTAAAAATAAAATTAATATATTTTCAAATAGAGAACTTTTTGTGCATGTGATTTTTATTCCTCATATTTCAACCAAAATTGCTTTTTAATTTTTATGTAATTGTAACTCAGAATCTTTTGTAATTTTTTAATTTTTTTTATTGGATATGCGTTTTAAATTATTTTTTAGATGAAAAATATATCAGCAAAGCAGTAATGTCTAAGTTAATTTTTATTCAAAAAATTAATATGCTGAAGAGATAAGTTTAAAGAAATTTAATCAAATAAAATGGAATAAAATTTGAAAATAATTTAACAATATTACTTATTGAATATTTAAAACAATTTGAAGAGAAGAAATTTATATTATCAAACATTTCTTAAGAATAATAAGATGCACTATGAAAATCATCGATATTATTTATAAAATACTAAATCCAATTAATAACTAGTAAAAGCTTGAAATAAATCAGACTTGAAACTATTTTAGTCAAGATAATACAACATTTATTTATATCTTGAAAAGACTTAAGAAAACTAGTGTATGTACCATTTCTATTCTTTATTCTTTTAAATATTATAGTTTTCATAAAAAAGTTAAATCTTTTCGAACTTAACATGTTTTTCATTAAAACTTGGTTTTAAAATATTGAAAATAATATTATAACATTCTGAAGTATTTTTTAATATTTTCATTTAAAAGAAAAGTCTAATCAAAGTACTATTTATATTAAATGAATGCTAATTAATTAATGCATAAGGTGATACTATACTTATATAATAAGCATAAAATTTTATAATTTATTAATCACAATAATTATTCTTTTATAATAAACCAGCCTTAGTATACAATATTTTGTTTTTCTAAGATCACTGAAATTTTATTCCAAAATGAAATTCTCTTTTATTTTTTGTTTTTAAAATTTGAATTCTAATAATCACATATATTTTATTGTAAGTGTGAAATAAAATCACAAATGGTATAGATATGAACAAATTATACATAAGAGTGTCAAAAAGTTACAAATATGCCAATGCATTAGTTCATTTTTTTAAGAAGTTCTTCTATTATAAGTTTCAGAATTTAAACATGTTATATTTCTAAATTTGAATTGCTTGCACTACATAATAAGCACATTCACTTGTATCTAAATTTATCCATACTTCTTAATATTAAAAGTTACAAACTATAAATCATTATCTATATATATATATATATATATATATATATATATATCTTGATATAGATATATTACATACTTTAATTTTAACTTTATTGAATATTAAAAGAAATTTTATGCTAATCAATTTTTTTTTTTTTTTTGTTGATAAATTATATATTTATTAAAAATTTATAAATATACTTATATGTTTATATGTTTGTACATATTTATTTAGTAAATTAATTTTTTATTGATCTTATTATCTATGAAATATTTAAATTAGTTATTTAAGATATATTTTAAATCAATAGGCATTTATATTCTTAGTTTTACTATACATATATTTTTAGAAGTAGTTATTACATATATATATATATATATATATACAAATGAATTATTCAAAAGAAATGAGTCAATATTATCAAACATGATATTACAACCAAGGCTTCATATATATATATATATATATATATACTGCAATTGATGTGATTTCTACAAAATATTGGTTTAAATACTAAAAATTAACTTAATGGGGTTTATAAGGCATTCTTGCATTCACCAATAACATCAATAAACATAGAACTGAATAATAAATTGATTATATTTTATAAAAAAAAATAAACATTTGTAAGTTTTATTTTATCAATTAAATTATAAAAAAAATTGACTGTTATAGGAATTAAAAGATATAAAAGTTGATCTTTAATGAATGATTTTTCTGAGTATAAGATGCATTGAATGATGTAAATTTGGTTGTGTACAACTTGCATAATGACATATGCACCAAAAGTCAATAAATTCAGAATCAAAAGCAAGTAAATAATTAATTAAAAAAAATTAACAATAGAAAACTACACTTGAGAATGATTTTTAATATTTTAATAAAAAAAATGTGCATTGCAATATAAAAAACTACATTAATATAAAATACTTATCAATTTCTTATATTCTAAAAAGTATACAAGTATCTATTAATTATCCAACATAATGGTGTAATTATGTACAATCACTGATGTGTGATATTTTAAAATATATAAATCATACAATATTGGCATTAGGAGAAATTTATAGTTTGAAATACCATATTATCATGCCTTTATAACTACTTTTTACTTTGTCTATTTAAGCTTTATTCACTCTTTGGCCAACCAATTTTACAAATAAGAATATAATAAGATTGAGACTTTTTAGAAATCTAGTTTTTTGAAATCTAATTCACAAAATTAGGTAGTGATTAATAATTTTAAGAGTATTCAAGAAGTTACTTTAATAGAAAAGTGTAGTGTTTTTAAAAATAAGTAAATGCTCTATTAGATTTGATTATCTTCCTAATTTACTACAAAATTATCAAAGCATCAGTTTATTTAAATAGTAATCTCTTAAAAAGAATGAATGACTTTCACACGATATACATATATGTATATGTATATATATATATATATATATTTTCTTTCTTTCTTCATTACCTCTATTCTTTTGTCTCGTTGAAAATTCTTATCCTAAACTCATCTATACACTTCAAATTATTGCAGTGAATAGACTTACTCAGAACCAAAAAAACAGTCTATAATTTGTGGATCAAACAAACTCCCTCTGGCATTCCGTGTCCAGAGTTACCCTCTAAAAATAGGACTTTATCACATCCCACAACCGTCATCTTATCAGGAACCACCAGATGAAATCCTATCTCAACTCCACAAACATTTAAACATACTTTGGTACAACGTTTTACTTAATGAAAGAGAAAAAAATAATAAATAAATATGTAGAGAGATATATATATATATATATATATATAAACCATCCAGCAGGCAAGCAAACTTTGAGAAGTGGTTGTAATGAGTTTCGAGGCATGTTACGCAGCACTCACGGGGAACCATTCTACTAGACAAACTGTGAGGAGCATGAAGGCCCGATCAGCAATTCCCATTTGTGAAAGAATGGGACCCAGTTGCAAGATTTACAAGTTTGTCATGCTTTTTTTAGAAAAAAAACCCTTGACCTGTTAAATTCAAGTTGAAAGTGCTTGATTCGGAGAGACATCCCCTCATTCTACCTCGTCGTCACAGTTACTGTTCTGTGTTGTGTAGGTGTAGCTCACTGTTGGGGAAGTTGTTGCTTGCAACCTGTTGGAACCGGCGATCTGTTTCAAGTCCATTTCTAAGCTTTGAGGTAATCTAAAGCATGCCTCCAAGTGCCTCCTCCAGGTCTTAGATGGTGCAGCAACAGCGAGAGCGTATTTCCTTCTTGGGACTGAGAGCTTTTTGCTACAATGAAAGTTGCAAGATTTTTCTACAATTAGTCAGATCGTGTCTTAAAGCATTCTCCTCTTGTTTGACTGATGATCGGAGTTGTTGTGCAGCGTCCAAGCCACCACCGCGACGACCACTCCTTTTATCCTCAATATAGCTAGCTTTATGACATTGACACGTCGCGCTATTTTCCTTTTAGGAATCCCAAGTAGGCGTTCAAAATAAGACATCCATGTTGTTCTAAAACCGCCGTCCTTACAAGTTGCCCTGGTACTGCGGATGGATTCCCTGATCTGGGCTTCCGTGAAGGATTGTGTTTAGTCCTAGTAATGTAAAACGAGGACCTTCACTATTCATCTGATTGTGGAATTGGATATTCACATGGTGAGGGCAATTCCAATTACGTAAGACTAATCTTGGGGCAGACAGGATTGGCTTTCAAGCCTGGCCTTGGCGTTCGGACCCAATATAGGGGCACTCGCATACTACTTCCTGTTTCGAGCGGCCCCGGGCAAGAGACGATTGTCATTTCGGCGCGTTGTTCCGTTAGGAGCCCCTTCGCTACAAGCTGTGGCCATTGCGTTGGCCCAGATTCTCCAACTGGACTTCGTGCAAGTCGAGGACTTCCGCGAGGCAGCGCAGGTGTCTGTAATTGGCACAAGGAACTGAGCGTTTGTGTCAAACACTGTAATCCGATCGCGATCGACCCTCTCTTTCGTCCCCGACGCTAGCAACGGCTAATCAATAGATCCAGGTATTACTATCGATATCGAATGCTGCAACTGGTTCTAGCTCTTGACATCGACTGGTTTTGACCACAACATGATAGTGAGATTGTGGTTCTCTTAGATGTTGATTTGTTGATTTCTTACTCACAAGAGTGCCATGGATTAGAAGTGAATGCAATTAAGAAACTTAGTTTGGTCATTTTGTGTCTTCTGGAAGTCTTAGATCATAGTTTCAAGCATCACGATCTAATTTAAACCTATGAATACGCAAGCTAACAAGGCTTGGTATCCACATTGAGATATTCCTTCATGATACAGCAAAGTTCCAATTTGATATTAGTCACTCCTAAATTGATCAGATATCTAGTGGCAAGTCATCAAAACCGTCGTTCCAACAATCTAGTGCCTTGGATTAGTCGCTTAATCCTGATCGTAGTTCAATCGATTGTAGGGATCAAACTTCCTTCCCCTTGAGCAAAGATCTCTGCTTGTGTATTAGGCGATCTATTTACTTCACTATTGGACCGTATCAAAACCTTCACTTCATCGATTGAAGGATTCCATTAAATGTACGATCGATCGATGATCAAACTACCATGCAAAAACCAATTTGACAATCTCTTGTTTCTTATTTTCAACTTACTGTTTGTTTTAGGTAGTAGAAGCATGAAGCGATTAGGTTAGATCGTCTAGTTTCTTGCGGTGTTATGCCATTTCATTAATTGTTGTGTTTTGTAAGCATTAATGCAGTTTGATGAATCTTAGGTTGAAAAATCATTTGTTACATGCTATTGGATTAGTTGATGTACAAAGGTATGTGAATCAACTTGAAAATGCTGATTAAAATGACATTTTTTGCTTATATGTGTCATATTTATAATTGAGTTGATTGTAAACTATTTGTTGAATTATAGTTATAAAACATCTACATTGTGAAGTTTGCTATCTATCTTTTTTAGAAATATTGATTTTTTTATTATAAATTTGCATTATTTTGATATTCATATTGAGTGGAAAATACTTAACTTAGAAAATAATTAATATTTTATATTTATATATAATGTAACAATATTGAGTTTTTATATGTAAAAAAATTGAATGTGTGTAAAAATCTTAATCAAAAAATGATAATTATTTATTATTATTAATTGTAATAGAATATGTCTAAGCCAAAGCAAGTGCTAAAAAATTCGATTAATATGGTAAGAAAAAATATATGATGTTAGAGATAGATATGATATTTTAATTTTGTTAATGTCTATAATAAATATCTTCATCATTTTTAGTTTTGTAAATTCTAGAAGTCTTGTGTTTTAAACTTATTTTTAAGACTTGAGATAAATCTTTATTATTTTTAATATTAGTTGAACAAAACTTTCTTTGAGATTTTCTATCCTTCTTCTTTTTCTTATTAATTATTGGTACTTTGGCTTCTTTTACTTTCTTCTTTAAGTTGGACTCTTCAATTATAAGCTAATTTTGGAATTGACAAAAACAACTCTAATATTAAACCTAAAATATGACATAATTAAAAGTTTGTATAATAAATATAGAACACATATGTATATATATATATATATATATATATATACTTTAATGGTCATAACATGCCATGTACTGAACTTCTATTTATAAAAATAATTTGAGAGATACAATTGTCCATCAAGTCTTGGAAATTGAAATTGATAAAGTAGGATTGAAATGTTTGATATGATAGTGTTGTACGTTGAGTAAAAAGAATATATTTCTTCTCAACATGCTTGAGTAGTTGACAAACATACCACATTTCTTATAATTTGCTGCATTCAAATATATCATTTTTATTTTCTAGTTCAATATTTGGTGGGTTGTGATCAGTCTGACTACAGAGTGGCCAAACCCTTCAAGAAGGCATTCCTTCAAAGTAAAAAAAATAAAATAAAAGTATTGGATGCTGCCCGTCACAAGTGAACAATCGTATTGAGAAAATATGTACGACATCCATGATTCATTTCCTCAAACAAATGTAGTGTGAAAATGTTTAAATGCTGCGGTTTTTAAGGATGCATTAACTGAGAGACGTATGAATCATTATGCATGCACTCTTCACAACATAGAGTATATCCAGTGTAAATAAAAGATGGTCCACCCACACTACGGTAACTTTCAACAAAGTTGCCGTTTAGCTGCTGGAAAAACTCCAGTTTCCAACAATGTTGGGTCGACGAAAATTTAACAATTTTCATTCAAAATGAGAATGGCAAAACTTACATGAATATTCTTCTAATTTTCAACATCAAAAGGCAGTCAAGCAGCTACAATATACAGAAATATTATAATATGCCCAGCGCATTTAGGGAATTTGAATTGGAAATGACAGTGCGATTAATTGTAGAAGGAAAAAAAACAAGCGAAGATTACTAATATAATTCAGCTCCTCTGGACACTTGGAAGTCAGTGGATGCAGTCAGTTTGCAGCGCTATTTGACCTGTACCTTGCTCAGATATATCTCTAAATCCAGCACAATATAAGCTTCTAGAGATATTTGTCATAAGTATTAAAGAAAATATAGGAAAATTTTAAAATAAATAAACTGAGGGAAGCTATAAAATCAAGCCTCTCTTTGATCAGTCTTCAAGCCTGGGGATTGGTATCAAGGATGAGGATTGAGTTACTGGAGCCTCAAGCCTCTCCATGATCAGTCTTCGACCGGAATCCCTGCTCTTACATATCCTCCATCGCATGATAACAAGTTCTTAATCTTTAGAGGAATCCTCACTTCATCAAAAGATGACAACCGTCTCGCTCCCCAAAAGCCTCTTAATCAGGTTTCTGCATCCAGCGTAACCTGGTTCCGCGATCCTCAATGTGCCTCATCACCTCGGAAAGTAGAGTTGTACGTAACCTTAAGAGGAGCGTTACTTTTCTCAAGCTGCTGCATGCCAAGAGAATCTTGGCAAAGCAATCAATTGTAACGTTCTTCATATGAACCAACTTCATATCCTGGATGCATGACATACTTGCAATTGCCATCATCTCCAAGTCCGACACTGCAGTATACGACAGATTGATCTGCTAGGTCAAGCGTCCAGGAAATAAGCATCTGATCATCGTTTGAAAGGGAAGCTGAATTGTGAAGACAAATACATCATGAAAATGTTTCCACAAGACCAGTACCTACCAAAGGTTTTGACATCCTTCTAAAAGAGATAGTATGCCGAGATCTCCAACACGGATACAACGCTTGATATCCAAATCTTACAAGAGTTTGTAGGACTCTACTATATAGGTTATACCTGCTGAGGTTACCTTCAAGCAATCACGTTACTCTAGCTGCAAAAGATCTCTGAGGAGTGCAAGCGAGTATAAGCTAGCATCTGTGATGGATTTGCAATAAGTTATATTCACCACCTTTGAACACTTACAGCCACTCGCAATTGCTGCAACCCCGTCGTCGCCGGTACCCACTGACCTGAAAATCTGTGCATCAGGTAGCTGAAAATTGGAGTCAGATATTTCGATCGAAAATCTTGTAACCAAGAGAAGCAAAACAATGCAACGATGGATGAACACTACATAGACACACTACTGGATCGATAAACAATGTCCTTAATAATACCAGAACAGTGAGAAGGGTTGCAGTACAAGTCAATGCTTGGCATATCAAGAAATAGGATGAAAACATGAAAGCAAGATGGACATCATTAGTTGCTAATAAAAAGTGCCAGAAGCCAAGGGAAGGGCACTTCCAATGTTTGAGTTAAATGCTCGATAAGTCATAGCTTTTGGTACATATAGTATGGAACATTCAACACTCCTCTAGAAGTGGGATTTAATTCTCTACTGAAACAAGACCTAATATATCTCTAAAAATTAGAAGCTTATCTCTAGAAAGAGGTTTTGTGAAGATGTCCACTACCATTTGTTCCATGGAACAATATCCCAAACCAATTTGTCCTTTCTCCATACATTGCCTAATAAAATGATATTCTATATCTCAATGCTTTGTACGGCCATGGTGTGCTAGATTCTTAGCAATAGCAATGGCGTTTTGGTTATCTTCACAAATGAAAATCCTTTCCAGTTCAAAAATGTCATAATCCCTAAATACTTTACAAAACCACAAAGTCTCCTTTGTTACAACAACCAAAATTGCATATTCTACTCCTATTGACAAAACAAAAATTAAAGATTGTTTCTTATTTAATCAAGTGATAATTGCCCCCTCCAATATAAATGCATAAACTAATATTGAATAGTGCGTTTCTACTCAACCTATTCCATTTGCATCACAATAGCCTATAAATTGTAAATTTGCTTATTTTCCTCTATATTGCAATATTAAATATTTTATTTTTTATAAGTAATAAAATATTCTTTTGATTCCTTGTTAATATAAAACATATAGATGTACCATGTATTAAGCAAAGTATTGACAATCAAATACAATGTCATATCTTGTATCATTTCTAAGGTACAATAATAAATCTTAATCTTTTTGATAAAGCTTTATAACTTTTGCACCCAAAAGATCATCATTTTCATGCTTAGTGATATGACTTAAAATCGCAAAAAATCAATGCAAAAAAAAATCACTAGATTGACCAAGTCTTTCATCTTGTAGCACTTTTGTAATTTATCTTTACATTTCACAAGGATCTCAAAGTTCTTGCTACTAATAATTACATCATTGATATAGATAATTAATGTAAAAATTAGTTTTTTAATATATATTATATATAAATAAAGATCTAATTCTAAACACTCTCAACTAAGATTCAAAAAAGTTTTATTCAAATTCTTGTTCCATCTACGTCTAAATTGCTTCAAATTATATAAAGACTTAAGCAATTGCAACAACTTACCTTTGTATTCCAAAGGAACTTTCAAATCTTTTGAAATTTTTATATAAATATCTTTTTTTTTAAGATTTTTATTTAAATGAGCTAAATCAAAATCAAATTACAACTTATTCTAATTAAAGGTAGCAGCAATTACAACAAATATATAAATTATTGCAAAGTAAGGAAGTAATTCAAAATCTTCTTAGTAATCAAGACCCTTTACTTGTGTAAAATGCTTTGCAACCAATAATGTATTAAAACATTTAATATAGCCATCGCTAATAAGTTTTTTCTTAAACACCTATTTTGAATCTACAACCTCTGTATGATTGGATAATAATAAAAAAATTTATGTATCATAATCTTTCAAAGAATCAAGTTCTTTCTTCATAGCATGACTTTAATCTTTGCAAAAAAGTGAATTCATAGCTTATTCAATAATCTCTAATTCTACATATTTATTAATATAAATCATATCCATTGTTTTAATTGACAAGTCATAATTTCTTTAAATAAAATTATTATCTTTTTTCCAAAGCATGCAAAACATCCTACTATCACTTATAATATTTTTCAGATCAATACTACTTACAAAACGACATCTTGGTGGTAGAATTATCAAGCACATGAACTAAAAGAAGATGCATAAACTTATGAAATTCATATATAAAAAAAGTGATAAAATAAAAATAAAGAAGTATATATATTAAAAAGAAATTGAAACAACTATTGCTAAAAGACAAGAAAACTAGAGACTATTGAATCTAGATTAGAAGCAAGAAAGGAGTTGATAAGAGTGAAGAAGGCTTCATCCATTGTCATACTGTAAAAGTTTATAATATATAAAACTTAGTTAAAATATATTATATATTAATAAATCTAGATGTATATTAGAATAGTTAATAGATTAATTTAAAGAGAGTGGATATAAAATACTTTATTTTGAATTTTATCTATTTTTATTATAACATTTAAAAAAATTATATGACCTAAATGTTTAATATGAAGCCTTGAGAGGAGATTAGAGCCTAAAGAAGAAATTTTTAACTAATAGGAGCCTTATTGGGAGGGATGAAAGCAAGGCATGGTTGAATGAAGGCAAGAAATGAGGATCTTCATTCCTATTGGTCGAAGGCCATGCCCAATGGACTTTAAGGAGGCTGCGTGAAGCCTTATTAGAGATTAGGATTTCTCTTTCAAAGTCATTCGAGCTCTGGAGGCTAAGGTCAGCAAGTTCAGGGTTTTGGATATAATTTGGATGAAGAGTTTATATGATTTCGAGTTTTTGTCAAGGAGATATAGGTGTTCAAGGTTAAAGTGTCAAATTTGTACCTATTGTCACTCTTTAAAGCATAACATATGCGTATAGAGAGCAATGAAAGATCGGTGATTGGAGTAAGAGAGAACACTTTCTTGGCTACACTTTATATATATTATTTGATGAATTTCAAGTCTAGATAAAGGAGTTATAGGGCATTGAAGACAGCACATGTAATTCAAAGGCAATAAGTGAGTCATTTTGTTGATAGTAATAGTTGGAGCCCTATCTTGAGTTTTTGGATGAATTTTTGGCTCAAATTTTTTGTAAGTGTAAATTATTAGATTAAAAATTTATAAATCAAAGTTTCATGATATTTGAATGCTTATTTTCTGAGATATAAAGAAATTAGCATGCAGATGTATCTAAGCTAGGGTTTAAAGCTACTCTTAGGATTTTGGTGATATCTCAAGATCCGTAACAAATTTATAGTTAATTTTTTTTGTGATAGCTTTTGAAAGTATATCAGTACTTCATGTGAAATTTTAGATTTTTTGGACAATCTGATCTTGAGATATGAGCTGTTGAAGTTTGAAAAATATTTCTCATAAGAATATATAAGGTTTTAAGATACTTTATCATATATTTGGGTGTTTTTTGGTACTTGGGCTTATGTATTGATATAAATATCCTAAAAAAATACTATATATATATATATATATATATAAACTTGATATTTTTATATCTTAGACTTGATTGAGTATTTAGTGGGAGCTAGAAGCCCAGCGCTTTCTTGAAGCAAAGTCTCTCTATCCCGACACCGTGCCTTTATATATACTATCTACCTAAGATCTATATGGCAACATTCTAAAAGACCTCCAAAAACATATTGACTTTGTATGATACTTATCTTGACTTACAAGGTAAATTTTTTATATAGGCACGACATAATTAGCTTGTTCCATAAGCTACTAATACATGTGGCATGTGGTTAGCTTATTGACCAAGTTTCTAACCTACTAATCAACTACAAATACATATAAAATCAAAACAGTGTCTAAAAAAACTTTTTTAGAAAGTATTATAAAATTAATCTATTTTTACCTATTTCTACTTATTCATATTATCTATATGATAATTATAGTATATATATATATATATATATATATATATATATATATATATATATCCATGACATTATCTTCTCTTCTAAAGTTAAGTTCTATGAAGAGCGGTGATCATATATTAAAGAAGTTTAAGATGCGAGAAATTATATTTGCTATATATTGTGATCTTTATTCCCTTTGAAGGTAGTTGATAGGTCCTCTTACTTATTGATAATACCCTATTCTAGGGCAAGAAGACTACCTTGTGATTTGATCATTGTTGAAACCTTTGTAACTTCTTTAAAGAAAAAAATTTGTAGAACCATCAAGAGTTGTACCTACCTCCAATAAATCACCAAACATGGAAAGTCTTTTTTCAAATCCAGATATCAAATGTATTATATCTTGCCATCTATTCAGGGAAGAAGATGTTGTTCTTAAAGGTCTTCATCTTTATTATGTCATCTTGAATGCTATGATATTTGTAATGTCTTGTCTAGTAAGTCAGCAAATGATGGCTCTTGAGTTGAATTTATTGACTGTTAATTTTTTATCTTTTTAATGCTATAATTATATAAAAACTACAAACAAGAATAGAAGATAGAATGCAATCTTTTCTGAATTTTATTTCTTTTATAACAAATATTTGCAATCCTTTATCTTGGTTTTGATGGATGTTGTTGATAAAAAGCTTTGACCTTCTTTGTTATTTTGTAATTTTTTTTTTGGCTCCTATGTGCATTCCATAATATTATATTTACACCAATAAACAAGATATTTTAACTTATTTGGGCATTGCCTTGAGTCTAGTACTTCTTCCACTTCAAAATCTTCATTATTGTCTACTTTTATATGAGAAGGTGGGACTTCTTTTTTTCTTGGTATGTTCACAGCCTTGTATGATTCAAGAAGAGATACATGAAATATAAGATGGATCTTCATTGACTCCAATACATGTAATCCATAAGCAACTAGATTGATTTATCCTTAAATAGGAAAAGATTCAAGCCTATGGTAGTCCAACTTATCACAAGGACAAATAGTCTTGATATTATGATAAAATAACCATACCTTGTTACCTACATTGAATTATAGTTATTCCTTATAATAGACATTTACATTGATCTTTTGTCATTCTTTAATTGTACCTTTATTATTACATGTAATTCTAATAAATGCTTAATTAAAGCTTCTGCCATAGGATTATCAACTTTTAAAAAGTCAAAAGTATCAAATTATGGATGATAATCATAATTAGCAAAGAAAGGTACTTATTGTATAGAAAAATGCATTGTATTATTACAAGCAAAATTTTCCAATGGCAAGAAGGTTGTCCAATCATCTTGTTGATAATTGATGATACATCTTAAGTATTGCTCCAAAACTTGATTTATACACTCTATCTGTTCATTAGTTTGAAGATGAAAGGCTAAAAAAAGCTTTATTTCTACTTTTAGAATCTTAAAAAGGATTTTCCAAAATCTTGATAAAAATTGAGTCCTCCTATTTAATATATCATCTTTCAACAATCCATGATATCAATAGATATTATCAAGAAAAAGCTCGATAATTTTTTTACATATAATAGATTTTTTATATAGTACAAAATGTACTATTTTGATAGTATGATATTGTATTGTAGTTGCTTATAGTATGTAAAAAATAATTAAAACATATATTATGTTTGTAAGTCTTAATTTGGATTAAAGTGGTTAATAAGTAAATTTAAAGAGAGTTGATATAAGAAAATTTATTTAAAAATTTATCTATTTTGATTATAATATTTATTTTATATAAGATTTAGATATTTAGTATAAAAATTAAGAGAAGATTGGAGTCTAAAGATGAATGCTTAAACTATTAAGAAGCTTATTAGGAAGGATGAAAGCAAGGTATGATTGGATGAAGGCAAGGAGTGAAGATCTTCATTCCTATTAGTCAAATGTCATGCCCAATGGGCTTTAAGGAGGTTGTTCGAGGCCTTATTAGGGATTAGGGTTTTTCTTTTGAGGTAATTTGAGCTTTAGAGGCTAAGATCAAAAAATTTTGATTTTTGAATATGGTTTGGGTACAAATTTTGTGTGATTTGGAGTTTTTATGAAGATGTTATAGGCACTCTAAGTTAAGGTATCAATTTTGTATCTATTGTCATTCTTTGAGGCATAACATACACTTATGGAGAGCAAAAAAGAATCGGCAATTGGGATTAGAGAAAACACTTCTTCAAATATACTTTTCATATATTATATGATAAATTCTAAATCTAGATGAAGGATTTATAGGGCGTTGAAGACAACACATGTAATTCAAAGACAATAAGTGAGTTGTTTTATTGATAGTAATGGTTGGATTCATATTTTGAGTTTTTGGACGAATTTTTGGCTCAAAATTTTTATAAGTGTGTGTTATTAGGTTAAGAAGCTATAAATCAAAGTTTTATAGTATTTTAATACTTAATTTGTGAGTTATGAAGAAAATTGCATGTAGGTGTATGTAAATAAGGATTTAAAGCTACTGTTAGGGTTTTGGTAATATCTCAAGATCCATAATGAATTTGTAGTTGAAATATATTTTGATAGTTGTTGAAAGTATATTAGTACTTCATATAAAATTTTAATTTGTTTAGACAATCCAATCGTGTGATATAAACTATTAAAATTTAGAAAAAAAAATCCATAAGAATATATAAGGTTTTAAGATATTTTATCATATATTTGAATGTTTTCTTTTGTACTTAGGCTTATGTATTGATGTAATTGCTCTAAAAGAAAAAATATCATATATATCAACTTGGAACTTTAATATCTTAGACTTAATTAAGTATTTAGTGGCAGCCAAAAATCTAGTGCTTTCTTGAGGCAGATTCTCTCTACTCTGATAATGATCTATTATTGCAAATATAGAATCATACAAACCTAAGATTATAAGATCTATAATAAAATCCATAGAAACAAAAGACCATATTATTTTGGAATAGGTAATGGCTAAAGAAATCTATAAAATCAATGACGAGGAGATTTTGACCTTGAAAAAATGTCACATGATTGAAAAAAGTCATTTATAGCCTTCCACATTTTTTGCCACTAAAAATCTCTGAAAATTAGTTCCAAATTTTTGTTGTATCCAAATTTTCATAATGCTAGAAAGTTGTGACATGCTTTAAATACATGTAACCATGTTTCTTTTTATAAAACATATAGGCATCTTTTGAAATAAAGTAGATTATTTTTGAAGTCAAACTTAGAAGTATCATGAGACTTAAAAGAAGTATTTTGATATCATGAACAAAAGGATCAAAGGACAAACTTAATTGAATTTACTTGAAAAAAATTGAATCAATGATCAATGTTGATTTCATTATTTGGGGATGAAATTTTTTTGGCTTCAATAAAATTATCCTTTATTGATCAAAAGTTGCATCTCCTTCTTTTGGTGTAAGATAAGTACGTTTAAAAAATGCATCAAATAAACTTGATTATTTTCTTAGTCAATAAATGATATTGAACTCAAATCTTAATAAAAATATGCTCCAATAAGCTTGGTGACAATTCATAACACGTATTGACATGAAATACTTTAGGTTCTTGTCATCTATATTTATGATGACTAGATTGAAAGCACCTTCTAGATATAGATACCATTCTTGAAAAAAAATCCATAATTATAAGAAGTTCTTTGTTGTAGATCTTATAATTAATCTCAACTGCTGAGAATTTCTTAGAATACAAAACTACTAGATATAGCTTGTCATCTTTTCCTATTTGTAACAAAACAACACCTATAGCAAAATTTGATGTATTAGTTTCTATAAAAAATACCTTAGAAAAGTTGACACAATACAAGATTGATATAAAAATAAATATCAATTTTAAGGCTTTAAAAGATGCTTCAGCTTTTTTGCTCTAATCAAAATTTTTTTTGTATGTAAGACATGTAAGATGAGCCGCAATTTAAAAAAAAATCTTAATGAAGTTATGATAGTAATTGACAAAGTCCAAAAAGCATTGCACATCTCTTATTGTTCTTAAAATCTTTCAATCTATAATAGTTTGAACCTTCTTTGGATCCATCATAAGTCTTTTGTTAGAAATAATATATCTTAGAAAGTCAACTTGAGTAGTATAGAATACACACTTTTCTAATTTGGCATATAATCCTGCATCTCTAAATTTTTGTAACACACAACAAACATAAATTTCATCCTCTTTTATATTCTTAGAATAGATAAAAATATCGTCTAAGAAATAGATAATAAAATTATCTAGAAATTCACAAAAAACATCATTCATAAGATGTTGAAAAGTAGCTCATGCATTCGTGAGTAAAAAAAGGCATGACATTATATTCAAAGTGCCCATACTTTGTTCAAAATATCTTCTTCTATTCATCTCCTTTTTTTAATACAAATTAAGTTATATGTTCTTTGTAGATCTATTTTTGTATAGATCTTAGCTTGATTTAATTGATTAAAAAGTCTAAATATCAAAAATAAAGGATACCTATTTTTTATGATAATCTTATTGAGTTCTTGATAATCTATGTACATTTGTAGTGATCCATCTTTTTTCTTCACAAATAAGATAGGAGCTCTTACAAGAGATTTCAAATAGCATGTAAATTTTTTAGCCAAGTTTTCATTAATGTACTTCTTAAATTCAATCAATTTATTTTGTAATAAATTGTAGATTGGACCAAATGGTGGCTAACTTCTCCCTTTAAGATCAATTGAGCAATCATATGGATAATAATTTGGAAGAATATTTACATTTTTCTTTTCTAAAATATCTTGAAAATCTTAATATTGACTTAGAATGACACTTGAAGTCTTTTTATCATTAAAAATGGATGTGGCATAAATTTAAAAATGTTATCTTTCTTTTGCTGCATATAAGAAAGCTATTACATCTATAAGTACAAGTTTGACTATACTAGATTCATGGCTTTTTATAAAACTTTTAATAATACTCTGAAAAAAGTTAAGTTTATAAAAAATCCAATCTATCAAAGGATTATACTTTTTTAGCCACAATAAATCTAAAATGATTGGATTAAAAAGAAACCTAATTATATAAAAAACTACATAAGTATTCTGACTATTTATTGCTACACCTATAGAAAGTGTTTTATGAATAATATCTTCAGAAGATAACGGATGGCCACCTATAACTTCTACATATACGAATTTAGTTTTTTTTACTAATGATATTCTATAGTTTTTAACAAATTCTTCATCTAAGAAAAAAGTTGAGGCTCTTAAATCTATTAAGAAAGAATCTTTGTGATTATTTTGTAATTATTAGGTCCTAAATGCACATCTATTATGAAACAAGGAGTAGTTTTTGAAGAGAGGATAGGACCTTCATTTATACAAGATTCTAGCTACATGGTCTCTATTGTAGCTATATAAATTTGCTTTCTAACATTTTTTCATCTTTGACAATTGTACTCTTTATTTTGTAGTTGCATCATTTCTTTGGATAGTATTGAGCAATGTGCTTAGCTTCTCAATTATATAAATATAGTCCTTCTTCACAATGACAAGTCTTTTCTTATTTGGTAAGAAGTTTAAAATATATCGCATGAATTTTCATGTCTTCTACTTCCAAATATTTAGATTAAGAGGTTGTTGGTATTATCATTGAATTGTAATAATTTGAAAGTTTTGTTCCATGATTCTTAGATTGAAACTCAAAAAACTAATTATTACACTTCATAGTAAAGTTAATTATTTGATTCAATGTAAGAAGATCGAGTAATTTGAACATCAATTTTTTTATCTCATATTGTAATCCATAAAGAAATTAGTTGATAAAGGCAGCATGACCCACTTAACATCAATTGCTAGTTGTCAAAATTATGAAGCATACGGTGTCATTGATTGATTGCCTTGTTGTAAGATACAAATCTTATTGGTTGCAATACAAATTGTATCATGTTTTTCATAAACAGATCAAAACTTTGTCAAATAAGTCTCAAGATTATCCAATATTTGATCTTGTTGTTTAAGAAAAGATTAAAACCATGTTAATATCGAACCTAAGAAAAGTGTACTAATGAATCTAACTTTTGATCCTAGTATTGGATAGCTTTGGAATTGAAGTTCAATCATAAGTTATACTTGATTGATAAATCTTTGAAACTTAGATTTTGTGCCATCAAACTTCTTGGATAAGACAACTTTGGGTTCTCTAACATTAAAAGGATGTTCTATTATTGAAGAAAGGATGTAATTTAGTGTAGATGTTAAAGTAGCTCCAATCATATTTGTATCTTTACTTCTTGCTATTTTTTTTATTCTTGGTCGCAATAAACTAAGTTGATGCATCGCAAGCATCAACTCCTTCAATTGCTCTTGCATTTGTTCCATTATAGTCTTCATTCTCAAAAGCTTTGTCATGATAATACTTAGAAAAAAATATCTATTATTGCTTAAGACAAATAGAAAAGAAGACTTGAGAACAAAAAAATATTAAAAATAATCTTAGTTTAGAAGAGGATAATCTACAATTTCTAATATGCTTATGTCTTATCAAGAGAAAGCGATAATCCACTCTTAATCAAGAGAAGATAAAGCTCTAATATTATAACTGCAGACTTGTGAATTGATCAAAGACATGAACTAAAAGAAGATGCATAAACTTGTAAAATTCATATAAAAAGAAAAGTAAAAAAATAGAAATAAAGAAATATGTATATTAAAAAGAAATTGGAATGGCTATTGTCAAAATACAAGAAAACTAGAGACATTTGAATCTAGATTAGAAGCAAGAAAAGAGTTGACAAGAATAAAGAAGGCTTCATCCTTGCCTTTATATATACTATCTACCTAGGCTCTATGTGGCAACGTTCTATAGGACCTCCAAAAATGTATTGACTTTGTATGATACATATCTTGACTTACAAGATAAGTTTTTTATATAGGCACTACATAGTTAGCTTATTCTACAAGCTACTAACACATATAGCACATGGTTAATTTTTTGAGTAAGTTTCTAACCTACTAATCAACTACAAATACATATAAAATCAAAAAAACATCTACAAAGCTTCTAAGAAGCTTTTCTAGAGGATATTATGAAATTAATCTACTTTTATCTACTTCTACATATTCATATTACTTATGTAATAATTATAGTAGATATATATCCATGACAAGAACTTGAGTAGTTGCTTCCACTTTCGATTGTTAGAATTTCACTATTTTTGTTGGTATAGGCTTTGTTTCTTCTTCAATCATTTTTCCATTTAATCCATCATACATATATAATCTTGAGGCTTGAGGTTGAGATATTTCTAATTTATTTGGATGTTGAAAATCTAGTATATTAAGATTATTTCTATGATTCATATCTTCAATTTTTCCTAGAGAGATTAATCGCTAACTAAATAATTCATCCTTGTTATGAAAAAAAATCACATCTTGACTAACAATCACTTTCTTTTTAAGTAAAAAATTTCACATCCTTTTGCCACTTTTGATTATTCAAAAAAAATATCCTTCCTTACCTTTTGCATTAAGCTTTTGACATTTTTTCTTTGATATATGATATCAAGCAAAAAAATCAAAGCAATGAGCATTTTAAAGAGAAGGTTTTTCACCGTAAAAACTTCATGTGGTATCTTACCAATGAGTCTTATAAGTGGAAGGTGATTACAAGTCCAAGTTATAAATTTTGTTGCAAATGTCCAATATTGATGATTCAACTTGACATCGTCTAGAAATTTTTGTATTTTTTCAAAAATAGTCTATATCATATGCTTTGCTATGCTAATAATTTTATTTTTATATGCAAGAGTGATTATATGTCAAATGCCTTTAACTTTAAAGTGATAACCAAACTTATTATTTAAGAATTCAATGCCATGTTCAGTAAAAGAAGTTTTTAACTTTCTTCTAATTCTTCTTTGTGCCTTCGTTTTCTAAGTCTTATAAGCAACATGTACTTGGTTATTAGTTTGAAGAAATGCAAGGCTACAATAGCCAACATATTCATCAATTTATAAAACTAACTATTTGGTACCACCAAAGCTAGTTGTATTAGAATAACAAAGGTCAAATACTACTACACCTAAAATACCATTGATATACTTATGCTTGTATGAAAAAGATTGCTTATAGGCGTTCTCAATAATGCATGATTCACACATAGATATTTTATTCTTTTCCCTCTTAATCTTTAATCCTTCAATATAATTCATTTGATCTGCCTTCTTTATTGTATGCATTGAAGCATGTGCTAATGCTTAATGTCATTCAATAAGTGTATGATTTGAAATAGATGAGCTAAAAATTGTAGCAACCTCTTCAATTTCACAAGGCATAAGATAAGTTTTATCTCCTAACATGCTAGGTTTAGAGTTTAGGATTTAGGATTTAAGCTAATATCAAATCTTGGCCACCAAAAGCTAGTTATATTAGCAAATTTAAATTTTAAATATTAAATTTAATAGATTATAATTTGTATTGGAATACAAATATGAGCTAATTGGCCTAAAAATAATACCAAATGTTTTTTAAACCAATACAATTATATTGGCCATTTATGTAAGTAAGTCACTTGAAGATAAAATCCAATCAACTTCATTGATATCCAAGTTAAATTTGTAATTTTTCTTATATAAAGTTACAATTAATAATAAAGTATCACATGCTCTAGAAATCCAATAGACATCCTTTACAACCATAAGAATACATTTTCTTGTAGAGTCTAAAATTATGAGATGTATTTCATTTGAGCCTCATGATTTGCTAATGCCACCATTATAGCTTTAAAATTGAATAGTTGCATTTTCATCAAAATTGATTAGCTTATTCATGTCTCTTTGGATGTATATATCCACTACTCTATCAATGTATACATAATATCATAATTGAGACAATGATGCAATCATTATTTTTGAATTAAATGATATCTCTTGAGTTGAAAGAATAACAATAATGCTAGTATTTTCCATACTATTGCTATTTTTTTAGGACATTTTGTATTACCTCGCCAATGCCTTTTTTGTCCACAAGTCCTAGAAGTACTTCTAGACTTATCAATCTTAGGCATCTATTTTTGTTGTGGATGGTACTTCTTTACGTCTTGTTTTCTTCTTATATGCACTGCTAAAGTAAAAAATGAAAAATTAGTCTTCTCCTTCTTTCACATCTCCTTATCATAGAGAATAGATTGTACTACCTCTTTTATGCTTTTTTTCTTTTCTTATTTTTTCAATGCAATCAACTAAATAAGTAGATTTCAAGATTTTGGAAATGTAATAAGTAAAAAAAAATACCATGCTTTATTTATTCATTTCACCATTGGCTTTAATATATTGATTCCTAAAATCAAAAATCATTCTAAGAAAAATCTCCATAGATTCTAGATCCACATATCAAAGATTATATAATTTCTTCATTAAAAATATCTTAATAATAATTTTTGAAAGCTTGTGGATCTTAGCCAATATGTCTCACATCTCCTTTGCAATATTAAATTTGCATATATCAGTTAATTGCAAAGGCTTAATATTGAGTGAAATCAATGCTTGTGCTTCTACTTGGCTTGATTCCTATTTTAATTTTTCATCAATATCCATTGAATCTTTTAATGTCTTACCTATACACATGTAGAGCTTGCAAATGCGCATCAAATATTTCATAATGAATGCCTATGTGCCATATTTTTTTCATCTAATCAATTAATGTGATGATCCATTAAAGATGCTATTATCAATTCAATTAATACAATAGCAATAAATAACTATAAGAAAACAATTAACAAATAATCTACAAATGTAATATTTGGAGAGTAGAAGTACCAAGCTATATTGGAGCAAAAAAGACTTATCTTCACCACAAGCAACAAATGGGATTTAATTAAGTAAAAATCAGCATCAATAGAGTTAAATTCTTGCTCCAATGCTTCAACAACATTCTGGCATTGATGAAGATTTGGTAGCTGGCAGATCATCCAATTTTATCATCTACGAAAGATATCCAATTTCATCTAAATTAATATTCATCTATAACATTTTTCATCCAAATTAATGTTCATCCAAATTAATGTTCATCCATGGCATTGTTTATCCAGATTGATATTCATCCATGGCACTATTCATCATTCATTGCTACCAAAAAGTGTCGAAAGCTAAGAGAAAGGCACTTCTGATGTCTTAATTAAATGCTGGATAAGTCAGAGCTTTTGTTACATATAGTATAAGTCATTCAACAGATAAGGAGCGATACATGTTGTTCAATCCATAATATATTTATGATTCTACACAAAAACAAAAAAACAAAAAAAACAAAAAAAACATAATGTTTTGAAACCTTGAACACACTTGTCACTATGCTTTACATGAGAATGGCATAGATAGACAATATAAATCTAAATCACAACAATTAGTAGGAGCAAAGATTTTTATAAGTTAAAAATCAACAAGCCTTAACTTCAAAGGTCATGCAAGCAAGAATATTATAATACGGCCTCCTGCAGGTTGAATTGTGAGTCACATGCTGGTGTATGACAAACATGTAATAGTCAAGTTCTATTAGGTTCTTGCAAGTAGCACCATTGTGCACCATCTGTGATATCCATGCAGTAACCAACCTTCAATAGCCTAAACTTGGTGCATCTAGCAATTGACATCAATCCTAACATAAGCAATCAGTTGCAAATATCATTAGGAAACAGACCCTTCAGTTTATCAAAATGGAAAAGATTATTTTCATTAAGCACAAATAGCACTATAGAGGTCTTGAATTATTCAAGTCCTCAGATTTGTACCATTATGGACACACTTTCAAATCTACTCCTGCATCACATTATTATCAATACGTGCCTTCAGATACTACGCATAATGCAACCATTCACGCAAAAACACACAAAGAAATGAAGGAAAGAGTAAGAAAGAAAAGGAAAAAGAATACAAAAGAAGAGAAGAAGAAGAAGAAAGAGAAAGGAAATGAGAGGTTTGCCTAGCAGATCAAAACACCTGTTCAGCTTTCAAACCGGGTCATCCTACTCCCTGATAACTCCCCCGCTGCTGCATTTTCTTCTCATGCCTCATCCGAGAAACCGCACGGACACAAATTCTCCTTTTCTACAGTTCAGCAGACTACCTCTACGTGATATCACACGTAGTAAACCAAAATTTTAAATCAGCACACAAGACAACATACATGCAGAATAGATATTAAAAGGAACAACAAGGATCCAATGTACACAAAGGATTCATGCACACTGCACCAAGTGAGCTCAAGCTCAATCCTACTCTTGAGCAACAAGAATTATAAAATCAGCCAACAATTGTGTGTGTCTCTCGCTCACTCTGTATTGTCATGTTGTGTTTCAAATTGCGAGAACTCCAGAGAAGTGGCAGACTGGAAACTCCCTCCTTCATCCATCCATCATCCCTCTTCGCTCATCCAGAAAACATTCATCCATTTTATTCATCCTTCATCCCTTCCTCCCTCCTCGGTTGCTGATCACATCTCTCATGTTCAACCTCCTCAGCTTTACAATTCTCACTTTCTCTTATAGGTGTTGAATTCAATGCCAATGTGGACATACATATGTTCATGTATGTATATGTTTGTATGTATGTGTACGTGTATGTATGTATATCTATATATCTAGCAGTAGGAGTAGAAATCTACATATTTTATTTTTTTTCATTTTGAAAATATTCTTGTTAGAATATATTGGAATTTTAGATGTTATCCTCCCAACTTCAAATTTTTTATTGTGAATTCAACTTGATACTTAGTTAATAGCAATAAAAACATATGATTAGTGGTACAAAGAGGTGTATTTGTGTATACATACACAAATATAATATCTACATTATATAATATCTACATTATATAAAATAAGCAATCTAAATTCATATGTGGATATACCACAAAATACATGTGAGAACAAAAATGTAGTTCATACACCATCTACAAATTGATGGAATAAAAGTAGATTTTCAAAAACCTTATACCTAGATATTTTACAAAAAATACATAACTCTAATCCAAATCTTAAGTTTGAATAATATTACAAACTCACACACTAACCAATATCATTACCAAATTAATAAATTTATCTGTAAGCATGAAAAATACTAACCGGAATGAAAATAAATAAAAAAATAAAAAATCTAGATAAATATATCACTGTGCAGATTATTAAACAAATAACTACGATTATTGCATTTTTATGATTCCTATATCTATTTTAGAATTTTTTTTATGCAAACAAAACAACATGTACACTTGCCAATCAATAATGTTGTTGTTAAGAGGAACAATCATTCTTCTTAAAGTTCATCAAAGAGCTACAACTGCTAATTTAATAGAATTCATTGTTGTGGGAAAATAACTAAAGTTAATTACGTCACCACACATGAAGTTTCAAAAACAGAAAAGAAAAAGTATAATTTTAATATTAATAAAAAATATTTACATAATATTAAACAAATTATATTTTCAAATCACCAATTATTGCCAAATGCATGCACAATATAATTGATTTTCACTAATATACCTGCATCAAATAATGTAATAATCAAAATCAATTATCTACACAAAAATTAAAACAACCCAAATTGATCCTAAAAACTTTTATACTTTTCTGTGTATTTAAATGAATATAATGTGTATTAAAATTTTCAAAAGTAGGATTACAAGATTAAATCATATTATAAAAATCGTTTTTTTATTTTTTATTTTTTACATTTTACAACACAACTGGTTTTTCAATGAGTACAGACAATCATTTAGAATGGTGCTTTTTGCTAATTTTATTTATCTATACAAAAAATGTGCCGGTTTTTTAAGATGCTCAAATAAAAACTGAAATTGGTTTTTTATTCATTGATAATTTAAAGTTTTGCAAAGTTTAACTCCCAAGACTGTTTTTTGAGTTTCATTTCGCTCTACAGACTTAACACAATAGTGAACTAAATCATAGACAAAAATATCAAAAAAAATTGTTTAAACTTTTTTGAATTAAAATATTATAATGGGATACAAAAAATGTCTTGAAAGTTTGGAATGAATTCCGAAACTGGTAAAATACATCTACCGAGGTGAATCGTCGTTATTTAAAATTTTACCTCGCGTAAGAATGACCATGCCCGGTGAATTACCCGAAAGTAAATGCCACACGATGGACGAGGGAATCAGGATTCCGGCGGGTCTGACCTCCCCTACTCACTGCACTTCGTCGGCAGCGCGCGTCCCAAAACAAACGACATGCAGATATCGCCAAACGAACGAAGTCCAGGGCCACGAAGAATGAACGAATTCTTCGCGTTTTCGTCAAGTTCTCAAGTTGAGGGGGGAGACGAACAGGAGGGCTATCTGAAGAAGGAAGCCTTACGAGTCTCAGACTGTGCGATGCTCTTGTTGTGTTGTTGTTATCGAGCCCCGAGGAGTGTGTGAGTTGCAGGCATTGAGAGGGTTGTGCGCGAAGTAATGGTTGCACTGGAAGAGAAGTGGTCGCCGGTGCATTTAGAAGTGGCGGAAGCAGTGGAGAGACGAGGGTTTTAGGCCAAAGTCGCTTGCTAGGGTTCGTGGAGCTGGAAGAGTGGAGAAGTTGTCAGTCTCAAGATGCGAAGTCCCGGTGATTGCGATTCCTGGCATAAGGGAAAGTGTCTCGTGCTGTGCAGCTCATCGCGATTGTTTTTGTGTAGGAAGAGGGCGTAGCGAAAGGTGTAGCATCATGTTTGTGTTTATGCTTGCTTGAATGATTCTTTGAGTGAACGTTTCTTTTGTTGCCGAGTGTTGACGGGCGTTTTTCCTTGAGAGGACCGGTGCCACGTCTGGTTTTTGTGGCAACATGGAGGGGGCCTCGATATCTGCAAATCCGCGAACGGTTGACGAAGTGTTTAAGGACTTTAAGGGACGGCGATCGGGAATGCTGAAGGCGCTTATCACTGGTGGGTGCATGGTAGTTTGGAGTGATCTTCTTTCTGTTACTTAGGGGAGAATCAGAGGAGTCATTCATCGTGTGTATGGAAATTGGCGCGGGGTGAGTGCGGTGTGGTCATGGTTCTGCAAGAGAAATCATCAAATACTGCGCGGGCGAAACGTTCTCTTATAGCCTTGGGTTATGTCAAATTTGTTGAAAGAATGTCATCGTTTAGCTCCTTGGACGCTGGTGACTTCGTTTCTAGGCTTCCTCTTGGTTTGCTAGTTCGCATGAAGGGCACGTGAAACGTCTTTTAATTAAGTAATTGTTTTTTTCACTTTTTCATTTTCTTTCATTTCATTTTATTTCGTTATTTTTATTTTTAAACTCACATCGTCTTGTGTGGTGCTTTAAATTTGGTTTACTACGCGGCTCACACGTCCCCCTCTCTGGTCTGTTATACGGTTGTCTTGCAGATGTTGAAGACTTTTACCGCCAGTGTGATCCAGGTGCGAAATTGATGTGAGGAGCTGTGAAAAGCACACGTGCTTGCTGACTTGATTTTAAAGTAGGGGCATGGTTTTAGGCTTGTGCATTGGCGTGGTGAACAGCGCTGGGGTTTGCGAGGTCTGATGTAACTGCGATGCCGTGTTTTACTTCGCTTAGCTTCTCAAGCTTCCGAATGTGCCTGATCAACACCAAACGTGAAGTAGTAGGAGTGTGTGTCTCTCAGACGGTGAAAGATTGTAGGGCATGGGATGGGCGAGGTGGGATTAGGGAATATCTTGATGGCATTGTAGTGGGTGTGTGAGGGGCTGTGGCGGTGAATCAGGGTGTGAGATATTGGAGGGTACATAAGGATCCAGTTTGTATTGGAAGAGAGATTCGGAGGCATGTCGTAGCGTGTATCACATCACGTAGCGGTGGTCTGCTGAATTGCAGAGAAGGAGAATTTGTGTCTGTACGGTTTCCCGGATGAGGCATGGGAAGTAAATTTACCAGCAGAAGAGGTTCCTCCTGAACTTCCAGAACCTGCCCTTGGTATCAACTTCGCTAGAGATGGCATGCAGCGTAAAGATTGGTTAGCCTTGGTTGCCGTGCACAGCGATGCGTGGCTGCTCGCTGTTGCATTCTATTATGGAGCTCGGTTTGACAAGAACGAGAGGTCAGCTATCTTTAACCGTTAGAACGCAGTTGGTGTCTTCACTTTACATTATCAGTGTAAGTCAGGATATTCGACGGAGTGTTTCAACTTATATCTACAATTAGTCATGTCTCGTTTTTTTTTGTTTTTGACTATCTGGTCGAAGAGGTTCATTACAGTTAAGTAGAAAAGTTTGAAAGCGAGCATTGAGGCCGCTTAATGCATGTTTCTTATGAAAAAATAATCCGGTTGCGAGAGGGATTCTGATTCTTTGCAACGTATTGATGAGGGGAGGATAATAATATTTTTCTTGACCAGTTGATGAAACAATTCCGGCTTTTATATGACATACTTATTTAAATTACTGGATTTGTGTCGGTGGAGACAAGTTTATTGTTGGAATTGTGTTGTCCTTCATTCAGGACAGAGAAATGATCTGACTTTGCCCACTTTGGGAGGAGACGTCTTCGTATTGCTGTCTAAGGAGGATGTTCTGGTGATTCTTACAGGAAGCGTTTGTTTAACATGATAAATGAGCTTCCAACAGTATTTGACGTAGTAACAGGAAAAAAGCCTGTTAAGGAGAAGCTTGCTGTCAATAACATCTCTGGCACCAAAGCCAAGCCTGCTGCGAAGGTGGTGAGCACTGAGAAACTACCTGTTAGACCATATTATTATGAATGTGTGGTCCTCTCTCCCTCCCTCGTTGGCACTTCGTTATTGTCCAATTTACAATGTTCAAGTATGCGTTGAATGTCGTCATGAGCGGACCTCTTACTGTATTTGCTGCCATGTGCCACACATTTAAGACTCGTGTAATTAGATGTTGACGATGGATTTAATGCGTGGCCTTCTAGCAGCAGGTGACGCAAGCAAAGCCGGCTAAGCCTGCTCCCCTACCTCAGAAGGATGAAGAGGACGCTCTTGATGATGAGGACGAGGAGGAACATGGCGACACATTCTGTGGAAGTTGTGGAGGGCCTTATACTGCTGATGAATTCTGGATCGGCTGTGATATCTGTGAAAAGTGGTACCATGGCAAATGTGTAAAAATTACGCCAGCAAGAGCAGAACACATTAAGCAATACAAGTGCCCATCCTGCACCAACAAAAGGGCTCGTACGTAACCTGTCAGGCCACACGTTTATTGTTATGGTACCATTAACCTTTTCTTAGACTGGTGTGCTTGATAGGCTCTAGTTCAAGCAAGTGGGGATTAGCCTTGGTGCTGAGGAGATTCTAGTTGATTGGACTTGAAAAGGTTGACGATCCGTCTTTCTAATTGCCGTATTCAATGGAGGTACCCACTTGTTTACCGATCACGTAGTTTGCAGCGTAGCGAATACAGGTACCATTGGACTTCTTGTGCGCTTGCTCCTACACATGTTAAGAGGTTGTTTATTGACCAACTTTTCACTACACTTGATGTTAAGGGTAATGTAATATCGTGTCTCTCTTTTGCTTTGTGGATCTGTGCCTTATTAACTGCTGAGGTTTTCTCCATCATTACTAGACTTTCGAAAAGTCGTTTAACTTTTTTAATTGTAAAATCATTAGCTTGTGGCTGGATGCTTATATCCTCAGCATAATTCTACAACATTACGACAGAACTTGCCATTCCTTGCGAACTATCTGGGAATAAACCTTTCTTTTTTGTTTTTCCAATAACAAAGGATGTGTTGATGTGAAAGCACAGTATCCATTTGAGGTGGCCGTGGAAGTTTCAATATGTCTGAAAATTCAGCAGACTTAAAGTGTTCGCATTTCCTTTTGATTCCAAAATTATAGTGTGGTTTTTTCTAACATGAGTTGGGCTGTTCTAAAGAATAGATTTTCATGTCTTTCGAAGTGCGTCATATAGTTCTTGCACTAGTTTTGTGAAGGGGGAATTAACACGGAATTGCATGTTTTCGATTTCTGATTATCTGTCAGGATGTACAAGTAGAGAAGTTCAAGATTAGCAAGGCTGTGGTGATCATTGCAATTCCGCAGTGAATTAGCTCAATAAAGCTACTTTTTATTTACACTTTGTTGAAACTACGGGACATAAAGATGTCCTTTCTCTGTCCCTCTCTTTCTCTTATCCTCATCCTTCCAGATTATTGCTGCGGTCCTTCGCAAAATATCAGGTCAGCGAGCAGAAGCGTTCTCATTTCTGTGCTTTTATTTCTAACTGAATAACTTAGCGCAATGAAGCCAGGGCTCAAAGAGCGGAGTTCAACAAGAATCCTCTAAAAGAGATTGAGCTACGAGATCAAATAATGGTTCTCCCAGCCTCACTCGTGGACCCTTGATACTTCTGTTCTTCCTGCATCGTCTCGGCTTGTTTGATGTGCTCTGATTCCATCGTGAGGCTCCATGCGGTGTTGATCTTCTTGTACAGATACCGCAATACCTTCTCCCGTTCTTGCCAAGAGAGCTCCGAGATGTCAATCAAGGGAAGAACCACAGGGGTGGTCAAGGGATCGTGAGAGCCACCAAGAAAGAGGATGTGCATCCCTGCCCTATCCTCAGTCGAGTGCTGCTCCTCAGCGTTGTGCTCCCCACCTCCAACATTGACCTTGCCATGAACAGGCCCTGCGTCAGACCACGACACCCGTGGCTTGATTGACGAAGGTTGGTGGTTGTTGATTTGGAGCGATGTTGATCCCAGGTTGCCACGAGCAGTTGAGTCCAAGCTTGCGCAATTGGCGTTAATTTTTTTGTGAACAGAGGTGTCCAAGTTTTGGTTTCTTTGGAACTTCTTTTGCAAGTAGATTTGGTTCTTTACGTGTTGGATGGAGTCCAGAAGGAAGAGCTCGACCTCGCTTCGTTGCCGAAGCACAATTTCTGAAAGATGCCTTAATTTTTTCAGCTCTTTCGCTCTGTGTAACACGAGGCTTTTCAATTTCTGCACAGAAAGATGAACAGACATCTCAGAACCCTACACTTCTTTCCTTTCCAGTTCAAGGAATTGAGGTGCAGGCACTTGACATGAGCGTGAGGGACGAACCATACTGTCGGCTTTAACTTCAGTTACGACGTTAGCGTTCTTCTCTTGTAGGACTTTTCGTTCTTCACTGAATTTACGAATAATTGTCTTCAGGTTTTTTTCCATGTTTTGGATCTGCCAAGCTTCCAGCAGATAGCGTGGGTGTTAAATTGACCTTTGCGGGAAGGCTCGAGGTCTGTTTTGCAACAAGTAGACGTGAATACCTTGATATTGTTATGCTTGATGACATGTTTCTGGTATCGAGTGCGTTTGGCATTGAGCTCCTCGGCTCCCTTCTTCAACGCAATTTCACATCTCAGTTTAGTGTTTACAGCTTTCAGCCGGTCTACCTCCACTTGCTTTCCCATTGTCGACGAGGAGTGCATTTGGATTTCAGCCAACAGTACCTCATTCTATACATCGAAACATGTCACTTGAGGAATCCGTCTCAGTTTTTATCGTATTGTTCATTCAAAATTGCGTTCGTTGTCAGTGAGGCTGAAAAGGGTGGGATTGACGCTTAACCTGCCCAAGAACTTCCTTCATTGTGTCACCGATTCGATAACCGATGCCTACTTTCACTTTCTTCATGTATTCTTTCAGTTTCTTGTCGGTTGACTCTTTGTATTGCAAGCACTGCAGATGGCAAATCTTTTGGCTTCAGGGACCCGGTCTTATGTTGGAATTGAAAAGACTCGCAATCTGAAGGAAAACTGTGATGGACTTGGTTCAAAGGGTTTGCAGTGTTTTTTTAGTGGAAGTGATGGTTCAAGTACTTTTTCGACGCATTTCTGTTCGAAGCCATGTGCTGAGTTTGCTATCTGTGCGCGCGAGTTCTCTGCTTCTTTCTCAGCAGCTTTCATGCGCTCCTCCACCTCGCGCTGATTACGCATCCATCGCAAAATTGATTAGATGACATGATATCTTTGCGAATGTGATCCACATTCTATGGAATTTCGAATGTGTTCTGCATGCATGTGAAGGATAAACAGGGTGAACTTGGCGACACCTGGCGTGCCATAAACGTCTTGACACCCTCAAGCCGGTTGAATAACTCCTCCACTAGAGCTCCAAACTTCACCTTCATTTGCACTCGTTTAAGTCTCTCCTCATCAATGACTTTTCGCACTTGAAGCTTGTAATGCGCGTGGAGGTCATCGATGTCAACGTTTTTCTGTCTTGAGTTAACCGAATTTTCACATCCAGCCCCATTCAGTCAATCTGAGCTCCACCCACTAATAAGAACCGGCTAACATTACTCAATTCCCACAGAAATTTCGACAAGCACTGGAGAAAGCTTGGGTGAGAGGTTTTCGGAGTGACCAACCAGACCTGGGTCAGCTGATCCACCAGCTCCTGGGTTCTAGCCTTCTGCAACTTGAGGTCTTGTGTTCGCAACTGTTGAACAGCGAACTGTTCAAAATACACGGGCGCCAGACGCATCAACCACTCATACTGGTAAAATGATACCGATTTAAAATTTGCAGATAGTGTGCTGAACTGAAGCACGTAGAATCGAGCAAAATCTACAACAACTTCAACAAACAGCCCTCACATTGGACCTTATTCGTGGCCATTTCTTCGTTTTGTGTTAGCAGCTGTCACCAGAATAGAGTTACTTACAGCATGTGTTTCCCGTTTCTTCAGATTCTCTTTCAAGTTAAAGAATTCCGTTCCAAGCTTGCAAATGCAGTCTCGGGAGTCTACCAGCACAGTTTTCTGCTCCGCACTTCACCCCTCTCACCAAATCCCATCCCCGATTTAGGGCCATCATTCTTCAGGACTACTTAGGGTTTCCAAACTCAACATCATGCAAAGGTTTTGACAAGGTTGTGGCAATCCACGTACTTTGTGCCGAGTAAAATAGAGTAAAATTGAGTAGTTTTCGCCACCGCTTCTTCCAATCTCAACGTTAAGGTGTTGATGTCAACCTCTTTTTGCTCCTCAGCACCACCTGCAACATCTGTGGGTGGTTTGGGAGGATTTGACTTGGACATCTTCACACCCCCTTTTAAAACCCTTACCCTAATTGCAGGTTTTGTCAGGTGCAAAGCAACTCCGCCTCCACCCCTCTAATAGAGATCTTCACAATAGGGCCACTCAGATTGGACTCTCCAGCGATTTGCCACCATCTCTGTAAGCACAATTGAAGCTTCATTTGACCCCAACTCTGCATTTTTCACAATTTCAGCGTTCTTATGTTACTTATGCAGAAGCTTCTCGCTGTCTCAATCTCTTTTACGATTCAACAGAAGTGATGTCACAATTGGGTTCAGCTTCCAGATTCCAAAACTGGAAGTTTTAGTATCCATTCTCCCCAACGTGTTCCTCATGGGAACATAAAAGAAACAAGGCAAATGTGAAAGGAGGTTATCCTTTGTTGTCCCATTGTTGGATGTTCCTTAAAATTATTTTGTTTTATTTTTTACTGTTTTTTTTTCTATTATTAAAACATCAAAGAGTCATTATTTTCATGTTAGCTTTCATCAAGCAATATTAGAGAATTTATAGTTGATATTTGAATTGCTAATTTTACTGTATCAACTTACAATTTTTTAGAAGTATAAAGTCAGTATGAACCCCAACTTTTGTATTAGAGGGGGGCAAATGAGGAAAAAGAGGTGTGGACAATGTTACAACTACTAAAAACTGTGCATGTCAATTTTTGTTAGAGAATATAATGTATTTGGTAGAAGGCAAAAAATTATTGTTTTGAAGTGGGTTCAAAATGTCACAATATGCAAAAATTAAAATAATTAACTTGTCTAATATTGAAATCAATATTTGTAATTTTAGTTGAAACTATTACATGACATTACTTCAAGGAAAATTTCCATAGTCTTCTATCAAGCCAAGTAGGTTTACAATAATTTCTTATTACATTTTATCTTCTTAATTGTTGCATTTTATTAATATCTTTAACCATATTAAATTATTTTGATTGTTGATGCCCAATCTAAAGATTTTAAAATTTTCTCAAGATTTAGGGCATAATTTATAACAATTTAATAAATATGTGTGTAATTCAATAATTAAATAAATTAAAATTATATGTAAATATTATACGATTTTGATATTTTAAACAATACAAAAAATTAAAAGTTTAGTATTCTTATAACTATATTTATTTTGAAATTTAAATACCTTTTATTTAAATTGGTTATATTTAGCTATACTGGGTTTTCTGAATATCATTAGATTCTTCTTGTATATATGTTCAATCATGTTAGTACCTAGATATACAATTTTATAATCTTTTGACAATGTTATATCTCTGAAAGTTTTTCTTTGACATTTTGAAAATCTAAATAAAATCTTTTATAATCTTTTAGTAGAAATTTCTAAAAGAAATGATAATAAAAAATATCTTCCAAAACTACTTCTTATAAAATGAGTATTAATTGAGTACTAGCTTTGACAACTAGTTTTCTCCAATATATACATTATTTTAATGAAAGCAATTAATTTGCATAAATGAGGTTTGCAAAGAATATAAAATGCTTGCAACTATGATACAAAATATTTCATGTTATTTAAAGAAGGCTGCCAAAATTCTTACCTGATTTATAATAAAGAACATTTTTGTTAGAATTTATAAAAATAATATCATAATATTATGGAAAAAAACATGCTTAATGTTAATCTATAGATGCTTCAATCCAATACCAAGATTAGACTATACAACTCAAGTAAAGCCTTAGTTAAATATTTCTAATTTCATCATAAGATCTAATAAGTGATTGATCATGTCTAGATCATTAAAGTAATATATATATATATATATATATATATGTGTGTGTGTATTATTGAGAAGCAAATAAGATTCTTTATCCTAAATAACAAATTATAATTCTTTTAAACCAAAAATCTTCTTAACCTTCATGCTTCAAACTTAGAAGAAATAATTAGTTATGCTAAAGTGATAAGAATGGTTATAAAAACAAAAAAATAAAAAATAAAATAAAAAATAATGAAGATACTAGACTCTTCTTTGACATGGTTGCTAGTTCAAACTTTTACTTCCAATCATACTATTAGCAAAAGAGAATAAATATTACAACCTACACAATCAAACTTAGCCATCAACATTTATAAAACATTATGAGCTATAGAACCTTCTTTCTTTGAAATATAGTGATAATATAGATGAAGATTATATATTCAAATAGATAAATTTATAAATCAAACCAACCGCAAAAAAAGTAATTCTCATTTATTTTATATAGCATAGAGGCCTTGCGATCAACATATTGAGATCACAAGTAAGAAAAGATGCTTTTATTTTCTAACAAATATGCAACTTACTTATGATAGCTAATGATATGTTAATTATGCTTACAAAAGAGGTTTAAGTTAGAAATAAGTTAGAAATAATTTAATTCTAATTTTAATTTCTATACTTCTAATCTTCAAATGGTTATATTTTCTTATGAAACAAGGCATAAGAGTAGTTATTTTTTTATTGGAAAATATATTTAAAAGACATTGATAAAGTTATTTTGGCCAAAAAAATATTTTTAGGGTTCAATTGATGGCAATAAGCTTTGATCTTGGATTTTGACAATTAGTTCAATTAATACCATGGATCTTAGTTTGAGCTCCTTGGAGTTTAAAAGTAGATATGTGGCTACCTCCTTAGGTTTTAAGGTAATAGTAGAAAAGATCTCATGGACTCATATAATTGGGACATTTTTTTTTTTATTATTATTAATACACATAGCCATGTCAAATTTTCTCTAGGTTTTATAAGAGGCTTTAGTTATTGTGAGTTTTTTCTTTGAATTTTTAAAATCAATTCTTGAAATTTTATATGAAGATAGAATTTCTACATAAAATTTTTTTTGGATGTAAAAATATTAAAATCTGAAGTTTGGACAAGAAAAAAACCTCTAATTTAAAGAAAGGTGATATATTGCCTTAATAATTTAGTAGCTCTATTTTAGAAGACTACCTTATACTTTTCACAAGATAGAAAGCAATAAGGATATTTTTGTTTTAGAGTTGATAAAAATATTCCTTAGAAAGCTAAAAACTGATAATATTGGAGCTAGAATGTGGTAGGAGTGTTGATTTTTATTGCCTCCAAATTGAAGGCTGTGTTGTCTCCATATTAAAATAATTGACTAAAGGTACAAATTTGGAAGACAAAATTAGGAGGAATAAGACAACCTAAGAATTCAATTTTTAGAAGAATGTGCCATTTGAAGTCATGATTCTAAAAAACTTATATCTTTATAGGACAATCAAGGAATAATCTATGCCACTCAATTTTGTAGAAGTAAATTTTTTGCATTGTTGAATTAAAGCATCTACTTTGAAGGAAAATATTTGAGACCTAAAACCAAATTTGAAGATGAAATTTTGAAGGTGCCATGTATATTCATCTCTTCTTTCTAAAATAACTAATTAAACTCAATTTTGAGCTTAATAATAATTTTGAGCTTAATATTAATTTGTGAAGGTAGATGCAAAAATTATATAGAAGTGCCAAATTCCTTTGGTTCTATATTTTTATACTTATGTTAGTCCATTAATTAGTTGGTATATATGAATTTTAGATAAAAGGTTATGAGGGATGTAGAAGTTTAATTTAAATAAATAATTATATTATTGAATAATGTTTTAGATAGATATAATATTTGGATAAAGTCATCAATTTGAATGTGACATATTTTGTGGATAAAAAACTGAAATGGCATGCATTTTATGGATTAGAACAACCAATGATTAGATGGATGTATGAATCTTAAATAATCAATAGAGTAATAACTTAATTTGGAATAAAATGCATAATAAATTATTCAAAATAATTAAATAATATTGATTTTTTTGTAGAATTTTAAGACATCCAAGTCAATACACTTAATTTTCCTTGCACTCCTCAAAACAGTACTAAATAAAATTTAAAATTTCTGTTCATATAGAAGAATTTGGTACTTGATTTTTTTAATTATATATAAATTAGTGACTAGTTCTAGAAAAGCTAATCCTTTGCTAGTTTTTACATGGAAAATATATATATATATATATATATATATATTGAAGACGTTTTTCTAAAATTGAGAAGATTTAAAGCAATTTCGTCACTACTATGTGAAACATGCCTTTGGACAATATAAAGACAATGTTATTGTATTGTAACACAACTATCTGGTGAGATTTTAAAAAAAAATTGATTATTTTATAAAATAGCTTAATTTAAAATATATTAAAAATTTATTTCAAAAGATATAAATAAAATTTAATGAAGTAGTAAAATATTTAGAATTAATCTTATCTTTTTGTAAAGAAGGTTTCAATTTACTTTACAAAACCATAAACAAGAAAAAAAAAATTAGTACAAAAACATATCATAGAAATTTTTAGATGATAATTAATAATAGCTTCTAATAAGAATCAGGTAGAAAAATCTTAGATTAATACCCAAAGAAAACTTATTATAAATCATGGTTTATACTAGGCCTTGAAGTACAAAATCACTTGCTTATAAGAAGTATAAGGTTTTTTTATAGATTAGATAGCAAGATTGGATAAGAGACTTGATAAGGTTTTTATAGGCATTTGTGTAATGGACATACAAATTTATCTAGATTAAAGAAATTAAATAGAAATAAGTAGATATAAGTAAATTTGACAATTGCTTATGGAGAAGCTTTACAGATACAGATTTTTATTTCTATATAGAATTATATATTTTTTTATAAACCATATGATTTCTTACATATAATTTTATTTTCTAAAATAGGAAATATAATATTTTTTGACCATCTAATATTTTTTTATAATTTTTTATAATAATAATTATCATATCTGTATTTTTCAGCACTCTTAAACCTCAATGAAAGTCAATTTTGTCAAATATTCATTATTATAACTGAAATGTAAATATATATACACACACAAAACTATAAGCTCAAATTATACACTTTAAAAGGATTGAAGTGATTTTTTAAAGCGTGATCTCCACCATATAAAAAATAAGGCTAGGATTGAACTTGGAGGGAAAGTTGTAGTCTAATAGAAAATTACAATAGAAAAGGTGGACCAAACTTTGGATAGGATTTAGCATTTTAACCTATTTACATCTCTATTAAAAGAATATTGGAGGGAGAGGGAGAAATGGCACAAGGTGGTAGAGGTAGCATCGCATGGATATTTTAGAAGCATGCCCTTGTTTTGCCAAATATGCTTATTTCATAGCCATTGCATTGCACCCTTGTTTCTTTCTTCTAAAATCTCTTTATCAAAGCATTTACTAGTAGTACTTTGCAACATAAAACCATTTTTTTCCTCAGATTTCATTGTATATATTACTAAAGTTAGTTTAGGATTAAATATAATATTTTAGATATCTAATCAAGAAATTAATTAGTAAAGAGATAATCAAAGTGATAGAAAGAGTTTATTTTTTATAATAAAAATAATAATTATTATTATGATTATTATAATGATTCTTATTTTAGATTGAGCTTTATAGTGAATATGAGTTATAGTGTGATCTATTCTAAAATGATATTTTATTTTATAATATTTAAATATTTTATTTATAAAAAGTATCATTATTTTATAAGATTTCTTATTTTGATTGATTATTTACATATATACATATATTTATATATTTTAAAATTTAAATCCAAATTTTGATCTTAAAGCTTTAAAGAATCCAAAAAATATTAATAGATTATGTGCCAATAGAAATATTGTATATGTTAAATTTAAAAAATATCTAAAATCATCTTCAAAGTTATTCTATAGATTATTTCCAATAAAAGATATATTTAAGAAACTAGTAATAATAACAATAGATGTAAAAAATATCATTTTTTATATTATTTTTAGTTTTTGAAAGTACAAATTAAAGAGGATAAAAGAAACTAGGTTTTAAAGTCACTAATTTAGTAGCTCTCTTGAAAAAAAATTATAAAAGAATACTTATAGGTTGTAAGAGTCATTTAATTCAAAGTTAAGAAATCCAAGCATAACCTAATCAAAGGTGGATTTCTTCTTCAATTTGGTGATTACTTCCTATCATTTTCAAATTCTTGTTGAAGGCTCATCTCTAGTGAGTAGAAAGATTTAATCACCTTCTCCACCCCTTGTATCCTTTCTTTTCATCTAATTATAAATTCCTTGTTGGCGGAAATTTTCTAGTGGTAGAGGGATTTAATCACCTTTTCTACCTATTATTTCTTTCTTATTTATAGGTATAGTAAAGAAAAGAATTCTTCAATACTATTCAAGAGTATTTCACTAATAAATTAAGAAGTTTTTGAGAAAAGAAAAGAAAAGAAGAAACAAAAAAGATGAAGTAAAAGTGAAGAATAAGAAGAAGGAAGGAAAAAATTCAAAATTCAATGGCTACATTCAAAAATAAGTTCTCTTAAAATAATCAATTAAGATATTTATTTTATTGTTAAATTAATAAAATTTGTAGGTTGAAGAGCAAGGAGCTAAAAGAAGAAATTGATCACTTAAAAAATAAAAAATTCAAATAATTTTTTTAGCATTAGTGAATTATTTTAATTATTCAAATTTTAGCACATACATTGTTATGATTTAAGACGGCTAATAAGTAAAAGAGTGAAGAAAATATTATATTTAAAATATCTTATTTCAAAAAATTATAAAAAATTATCTTTAAAATATAGATAATAATCAAAGGATAGTAAATTAAAAGTATAAATGCTATTTATTTACAAAGTAGGCTTCTATTTATTTTTCAAGACTATAAATAAAGCAAAAATAGTTAGATTAAAAAATAAAGAATATAAACATATGTAGAGGAGAATTGAAAATTGAATTTAGCAAAAATTACTTCAAGAAGATATAAATTGATATTCAGAGAGAATTGGTTGTTAACCTGGCTCAAAATCAAACCCCAAGGCACAAAACCACATACCTATGGAAATTCCAAGGATCTTTTGCAAAATCAAAGTGTGAGATTTGAGAAAAAACTTTATAAAATTTGTTAGAGCAAGAGTTTTTAGCAATTTGAGTTTGTAATGACTTTGTAAGAGCTTTGCAAAGTTAAGGTTGTTTTGAGTGACTCTAGGTTTTTTGAAATAAAATATAATTTGTAATTTAGATAATTTCATAATTTTTATAGCAGATCTATAAGTGAAATTTTGTAAGATTGTGTAGGTAGTTGTATTGAATGTATGTTTTGAATTGGAGCTTATTCAAATAGTTGAATTAAAGATTATTGAAGTTCAAGTAGATTAGGATCTTAGAAATTAGATTTTTAGGTCCAATAAGATTATTTGAGATTTGCAACAATTTGTTAATTAGATTGAAGTGATTTTTATTAAAGGTAATATTTGACTTGACTTCCAATACTTATACAAATTTTGAGAGCAAGTTAATGGTTCAATTAGGAGTTATTGCTACTAAAAGATCAATATTAAGATCAATGATGGAGGCCGGCCAACACCTAAGTGGATTATGAGATTTTTCTGCCATTTTATAAATTCAATTCTCTTCAAATTTTTTAAGCTTATTATTCAGTAAGAAATTGAGAGGTATATAAAATTTTAAACAAGATCAAGAATTTAATTAATAAAGATTGAGGTTCTAAAATTGTCCTAGGATTGATTTGAATTTGTTAGATTTTGATTAGGATTTGTTTAGAAATTGATTAGGATTTGGCTTAGGATTTGATTAGGGTTCGGCTTTAGATTTGATTAGGATTTGATTTAGGATTTAAGATCTGATTAGAATTGATTTAGGATTTAGAATCTAATCAGAGTTAGTTTAGAATTTGGAATTTTTTTAGGATTTTTTTAGGATTTTATAAATATTTCTATATGATTCTTGTCGATTTCTTTAAGATTTCTTTAAGATTTTTTTTTTTTTTTTTATGATTTCTTTGTAATTCTTTTATAATTTATTTAAAAATTTAATTGAACTTGATCAATGTTTGATTATGTTTATTAAGCTTTAATTATAATTTATATATGATTTTATTAGGAATTATTATTATAAATTACTTTTATCTTGTACAATCAAGTGCTTGGTGCATTTTCAAGCAAGACTTCACATAATACAACATATTTCATGAACCTAACATGAAATGCTTGAAGTGGAAGGTATTTTGAATTTTTTTTTTTTTTTTTTTTTTTTTTTTTTGGTTTATTTGAAATATGGAGAAAGAAGGCAAGAAAATGGAAGAAGAAGCTTTTTGTAGAACTTTAAATGGTGCTTCAAGTAGAGTTGGAAGTGGAGCTACAAGTTAAAGAAAAAGTATATATTTTGATCTCAACTCCACAAGCATATTTGAGGCTTTTGCCTTATTCATGCAACAACAATAAGTTAAAGATTGCAAAGAAGGTATGGCAAATAAAGCATTATAAGTGGTTGTGGATAAGATTGATCAATTTGAAAGAAAGGATATTATAAAATATTTAAGGTGTCAAAAAGGATAAGGTAGGTATTCAAAGATCATTTCAAGCATTTAACAAAAAAATGCCTACTATCTATCTTACATCTATGATTCAATCTTAAATGGCTATATCAAAGAAAGAAGAAATGGACATTGATAAAATCATATGAGGGATGAAAGATTTATAAATAAAATTTGAAAAACTTCAAAAAAATGGTCAATCATTACAAATATCAATAAGATGAAATTTAAGACCAATAGAAGGTATAGTGCATAGGTGCATGTGGTATAATAGCATAGATCATTCAAGAAGGGAATGTGAGAATTTATAGAGCTGCTACATAAAGAGATTGTTTTTTTTCAAAGATATTTTGAACTATAAGTTGTATATCTTAGGAAAAAGCTATAAAATTAAGTATTTTAACTTATTAACATAATATAAGATGTCATAAGATTCAAGGATTAATACAATTTAAGTCATCAAAAGAAGACTTTGTATTCTATTATAGGATAGTAGTAGGTCTTTTATTTGATCCAAAAACTTGTTATTAGTCTCCTACTCAACTTTGATAATTTATACAGCCACACTTGGTATAGAATTGTTTCTAAGTCAATATCTTTTTTAAAATTTGATAATTACAAAGTAAAAGAATAGACTAGACTTCAATTTCTATATCAACTGAAAAGACATGTAATTTATATGTGAATTTTAAACATAAATTTTGCCAATATATTTAATTTGACAATGTAAAATGTAATTAATACTCAGTAAAAACAAATATATCTTAAGAAGTCTTCCCTACATAAATTTTCCAGGTTATATTATACAAAATCTATTTTACAAATATTGTGGGAATAAATTTAAGTAAATATCATTTAGAAGTAGTCTACATACTTCATTTTTTAATATAGAATCAAGTCCAAACAATTAAAGACCTCATAAAGCAATTTGTAGCAGTGAGATATATTTGTAGGTAAAATCTTAATTACAATTAACAGGTTGAATCTTTGCTGAAAAACATGACCTTGTAATTGTTTGGTTTAAATGTTTTAGAATTTTTTTTGTTATTATAATAATTTAAGTATCATATTCTGTATACATCAAATTTTATTTTTTTATATTAAAAATAAATCAACACATACTTTGTATAGTTTTGTATAGTCTTGTTAACATGATACATGGAAAACCCTAAACTTGGTAACAGTACTAATAAATGCAATTTGTCAATTAAAGTGGTAGAACACTACTCTCCATGCAATTTCAAACTCTTTTCAAACTTGGAAAAAGAGAGGTAGAAATAATAAAGAACAATGCACCAGAGCGGATCAAAGTCAAAACTCTCACCAAGTCCACTCCATTTGAAAACAAACTAATAAAATAAACAAGTAAACAAACCTGAGTAACGATAACAACAATAATGGTAGACCTAATTTTGGCGCCTGCCCGAATAGAAGGGAGAGGCAACGAAACTTTTTCGAACGATTGCCGCTTTGGGGCTGCATTATTTTCACACCAAATTTAGCGGGGAAAGAGTGACAGCGATTCTGCCTTATTAACGGCGCCGCTATATTTGGCGCCGTTGGACTGAACCAGGAGCACCGCTATATTTGGCTACTCCCGGGTGACCCGTCGCTAGCAGCTTCCGCTGCTGTTGCCAGCGGGACCAAGTGTGCAGGAAGCCCAGCTTAGCTACGCCTTTTGATTCCAGTTGGGTGTCGGTTGCGAAGAAAATCTGCGCTGAGTTGAAAGAGGCGGGGTGGGAAATGAGAGATTTTTTTATGTTTTTATGATTTTGCAGGTTTTGGGGCGGACCTTATAGCGAAGTGATTCTGGTTCCGCCGTAATTAGGAGTAGGATCTGTGGGTGGGCGCCGGCTAACCGCGTTTAGAACTGGACTGAGTCTTTTCTCTCATGGTTGCACAATAGCCACCAACTCGTTTCAAATCCCTTTTGATGGCGTGCCGCGCAGACGGTTGTTTCACCGAACATATCTTCTTAGAGGATTTATTGTTTCTTTAATCTCCTCTCTCTCTCTCCCTCTCGTTTTGTGTGACATCGTGTCTTTTGCTTGAACTTGCCCTGTTGTGGCTCTAAGGAGATAACGTGATGTGCAGGGAAGCACACGGTTGGAAATAATGATAATTAAATTGGTAAGAGACGGATGGAGCAGAAATTTTCATCCTGCTGTTGTCAATAGCGGTCTTGCTTCAAACAGTGTCATAAAAAGTAGAAGCATTAAGACTGTATCTCTGGTTGCAATAGCCACTTCGGGTTGATCGACCTTTCCATGCATGGCTTCCGGACAGTGCTCATATAGCAAGGTTGGGATTCAGGAAGATAGGGACTCGATGTTAAAACAGCACTTAGTAAACGCTGGTTACAGGATTGCAGAGGGTTAAAAATAGATAATGTCAGACGATTCAAGCATTCAACCCAAGTAAAGTTACTGTCATGGAATGTTCTGTGATCCATACCACAAAATGGTGCGACGACGCAATCAGTTGGTGGTCGTAACTTTCCAGGAAAAAATTATGTGATGCATTTAAATTTCGATCACCTGATAATTAAGCAAGAGGTGACCATTAATGCCCATGATTATCTGTAGTTCCAGCCCATTTCAGCTTGTTTTTGTAGTGGGTGATGACAAAACGAGTTTTTTTTTCTAAAATTCTTCGTTAGAATGGTCCACCCAAAAGTCTTGGAACGACAATGCAACATCCTCCAACCGTGAAGGCGAGAGTTTCTGATAATGCTCTGATTCTCATTGAAGGGGGGTAAATCCGGGACCTAGGATTAGGGTTCCAATCTGCAGTCTTCTTCCAATGCCCTCCCCGCTTGGAGCAGGTGGCGTCATGCGGAGGCGCAGCCTCAAAGCATTTAAAACGATACTCGTTGCTTTCCAATTTTGGGTACCACATTTTTAGGATTCCCAGAAAAATACTACAATCCATGGATTCCTTCGAATTCAAAGCTAGTAGCTCCTCACCTAGAAGTTCTCACGGTCAAGACAGACGATGCCGATCATATGTCATCTAAGAAAGAGGTTGATATAGCCACATAACTCGCACGCACCCGCTAGGTATATCTTGGGCAGTTTGGTCCATCCTAAACCTGTCAGACGATACTGAACTTGAGGTGTAGGAGTCAAGGGATTGACACATCGTAGTGAAAATCGACGCACTTAGTCTGAGGAGTTGCATTTTTCTCGAGTACGATGTACTGAAATTCTTGACGGGGGGCGTGCTACGTTTTCAGACACCTATCCAGATTAGGAGGTTTACAAGGAACATTATGTGAGAGTTCTAGGGTGTTTGAAAAGGAATGTGCTGAGGTTCGAGTCTAGCAGTGGACAGAAGCGATGGGGACATATCAGCTGAGCTTGCAGGGATCCTACTCCACGCAGGCAGAAGCTGCCCAGAAGAACTCTCATGGCAGTACCTGCTGCTCAGGTGGTAAAGATGGAGGAATCTCTAATGGAAGTTGCCGAGCATACTCAAACGGAATCAGCACAAGCTCGTCGTATGGCTGTACAAGATCATCACACACTTCTGGGAAGAAGTCAGCGAAGTCTAAAGTGACTCATGGGTTTGGGTTATTCGGGACAAAACGTGTTGTGTCCCATCAGAACTTAGAGGGGCTAGTGAATGCCAGTCCCTCGCGGCACAGTACAGCGTGTTGTGATGGTTTGGCGGAGAGACAGGTCCATGAGAAGAGGCTTACCGCGCAGCGATTGGACACGAGGATTTCAGCACAAGATGTAGATTTCGTGGGGAGCAGCTTTCGATCGGAGGATGAGAGTCTAGCGCTTTGGGAGGAGGATGAGCAGCCGGCGTCGACTGAGCACGGCGGGATAAAGTTCACGACCCAGACGCCCAAGTGGCTTGAAGCCATGTTCGACACCGTCAAGCACGCACCGTGGCGAAGCTCCCCAGGTCACCCCAAATCCTCTTCCAATAGCTCAAGGATCTCGCTGGACAGGAAGACGAGCACTCGACCTTTGCACGAGTCTCCCAGAGCTTTGTACAGCAATTCGGTGAAGAAGAATCGTAATGCAGAGAATCGAGCAGTGTGCAGTCCCGCTTCGGCTTCCAATTTATCGCGCCAGAGTGGAGAGCTCAATTTGGTTTCATTGCCCACCTACAAGCACCTGGACGATGCTGTAACGTCGGATGGTAGCAAGTATGGAAGCTTATCACGGTTACAAGAACCAGATTCCATTTCGGAAGAAGACATGAGGTTAACTTCCTCTGCGGATTCGTGGAAGACCTCATTCGGGCTGGAGCCTGTCACGGAGAAAGATTGCACAGTCAATCGAGTGACATGGGAAGTTCCTCTAAGCGAGGCGCGAGAAATTGTGGAGATTGAGCGGGTCCAGAATGCAATTCCATCGCTATCCATGTATGGTTCTGCGTCAACAACAGACAGCCAGGATTTAGCTGAGGAAATTGCTGGCACTGTCGATGTTTTACGAAGTGATGCTTTCGATGGACGGTCGGAGTACGCCAGTTGTCGATCCTCAACAGAGCCAGAGCTCGAGCACAGTGATAGAGTGTGCGACAATACAAACACAACTGAATCAATTGGTGTCGGGGACCTAGTAAACTTCATTGCACCAGTGATTTCCAAACCTCAAACTTTGGAAAGAAAAGAAACTTCTTCTTCATCGAGGTCAGGGCGTATTGTTTTCAAATGGGAGGCGCCCACAGGGAAGGTTAAAGCAGAAGAGGTTTTTGCAAGCACTCTTCAACTGGACGACTCGCCGTATCTAACTCTGTTCCGTCAATATTCTGCCAATTTGACGAGTGCGACTGTGGATGGGGTTCCTGTAATTCTATCAAAGACCTCAAACTCCGCAATTGACACCACCTCCACTTCGATTTTAACAAAATCGAAATTTTCGCATGATTTTCGAGGCACTCGGCGAATTTATTCTAGCAGGGGAGCGGACGACTCATCAGACGGGCTGTTTACCAAAAAGCGACCTGGGATGTTTGGGCCAACTCGGTCCTTAATGGCAGAGAGGGACGGCCCTAGAGACTTCCTAGATTCATCTTCCCCAAGAAGTGTCCTCCGCGGACCAGGCGATGGCAGTTTGCCATCTTCGAATCCCTCCCTAAGATCTGACCCTGGGACACCATCATTCTCACCTACGGTCACCTCTGGATCGCAGTCGATTTCGAGTTGCAATGTCTCATTTGATCTCGGCGAAGGCGATTGCGACGCCCTCGCTCCGGGTTACAGTCCTAACTCAACTGCTGCTCGCACCTTTGTAGAGTCACGATGCGTGAGCTTGTCATTCCCCAGCTCTTGCCTTGAAAAACCTGCTTGCGACGATGCAAGTAGAAAAGATAATGGAACAACCACGTCAAACATTGAGCTGCTTGGATCCGATGACCCCTTCAACTCGAACACATTGCACTCCCTCCCTGGGCCGATGCATAGCCCAGAGCTTTGGACTGCAACGTTCTCTACGCGCTTTTGTAATAACGACTCAGAGCTAGACAGTTTCTGCGCTGCCACCGAGAGAAAATCCCACTGCTCGACGTCTCCACAAGATGCTTGTCAGTCCTCCGAGGATGAACACCCAAACTTGGAACAGAATACAAGGTCTCGGAGAGACGAATTCAGTGCGTTTCCCGGCATGAAGTTTTCCCCATTACGCTTAACTTCCTCTAACAAGTCCAACCACAGTTGTTTCATTGCGACCACCCTTTCACCTCCTCACAACGACGAGCATAGCAATCGATCGCCCACCTGTGCAGCTACTCTGGAGCTTCTGTCCCCTGCTGGAGCATATAAGCAGAGAAAGTACAAAGCTTCCGGCGTGAAGGATACCAAGCTGCACTTCACCAAGCATCAGCATTCTTCTGAGGACGAACAGACTGTTATGGTAAGTATCAATCGCCATACTCGCATTGCACAAGCAGCAATATGTAGCGATTGTGATCTTTTGGCGGTGTGCTTTGGCGAATTCATTTTTTTTTCTTACCACACTTTTGAATGAATGGTTCATTCCAGGTGTCCATCAGCAAGGCCATGAAGAAAATCTTGTCGAAATGTGCCGTGAAGCGCCCCACTCGCAAGTGGAAGTCCAAGATGGGTTCCCTCAAGAGCGACATACTTCCGCCTGCCAAATCTTAATTGACCAAGGTCCCAACCCAACTCCTCCACTTCACTTTTTGTCCATATTTTCGTTGGCATACCTTCCTCTTTGATGTATCCATTGAAGTAGGTGAGAAGTAACCTACGCATAATCGCAATCTGACACGTGCATTGGTCAACTTGTTGTCTCAGGCCAACTTAAGGACGCAACACCTGTCTGTCTATATCATTACCACCTCAGCTTCTACTCTGGGACACACGAGGAGTCTGTGAAGCTCACTGCTTCCCTCCTAACACACCACAAATGAGGAACGGCCATGTATGATACCAAGTAGAGGGTATTTCGTCTATAAAATGTGATCAATTCCATGGTGTTAAGCAGGATAGGTGGAGAAATAGGTCTTCTGTCAACGTTGCAAAACAGCCATGTAAAATAGCGAGCCTAGTCCCTGAAATTGGACCCTTTTCATATCCGCGTACTTCTCATCATCTTTCCTAGTTGGTTTCTGTGTCAAATGGGTAATTTTTGTATACGTGTTGGTTCTATGATGCACTACTGGCGAAAAACTAGAATCGAGGCACAAGGTAGCTCTTCATATATACATATGTGCAGATTTGTAATCAAAAAATAAATTTACATTCAGAGTAGAACATTTCTTGCTTCCTCCTACAAGTTTATCTCTAATGTTTCTTCAAAATCACCAGCGATTCAGTGCAACAGTGCGCTGTGAAATATTCTAATTACAATATCCACAGAAGCACTCAATATTTGAAAACCACCCTAAAAAATGTAAACGAAGTATTGCATTATCTTCCTTCGCAGAACCAGAAAGATTCCCAAAAACGTCCCGCCTTGTTCACGTAGCTCACAGCCTAATAATCAGATTGTGACATGTTAAATTGTCCAGCCAGTTCAAACTTGCTCACTCGATTGATGAAGGTGGTTTCGCACGTATTTCATAACGTTGGAAATATGCAGGCGTCCATCTAAAGAAGTTATATAGATAGCATTGTTTTTTGTGTCGATATCACATGTGGCTCCATCTGCACGTCACAAAGCGATCATCACCTTAGAAACCAAACGCTGATGCTTTTTGCAAGACACGTGCGCTTCGGTAAAACACAGTTGACCCTTGTTGAAATGCATTCAGCAGTCTGTAATAGAACAAGAATCCTTCAGGGGCGTGATTGTCAAGAGAGTTATCTTTTTCCACAAGCTCTGCGGAGACTGCATTCTAAAAGCTATTGCTGAAGGTCATGGCTTTAGCCTCGAACACAACAAATTCTACCCGTATGATTGGAGTCGGCGCGAAGAGTTTGAACCGAGAGCAGTTCAGAAAACCCAAGAACGAGAAAGAAGCAATTTACTTTCTTCGTGAGAGCTGAGAACACTTACATTTTTTCTTCATGTAGGAGGCCAGGACTATCAATTTCTCCTGAACCTCCTTGCTAGCATTTGAAACATTAGGCGCTTTGACCGTCATATGAGTCTGCAGAGAGCAATTGAGCAAAAGTTTAATATCTCGCATCTGAAGACGTGAGTTTATCATACAAATCAAAAAGAAAATCTAAACACCGATTATTTCTATGAAGCTTTTAGAAAGATAGGTTCCACTCGAACAAAGAGTGGGCGTCTCTTCCAATTGGTGTAGTGCGAGTTAAAACTTCTCAACGGCAATTGGTTCTTTGGAAAAACAACACATACCCCGTATTTTGAGTTTACGGGAGCATCAGTGTGCGTCGGCACCTGAGGTTCGGGACAATATCCGAGCATCTGCATTAGAGCAATTTCAAATTGATGAGCATACTGCTGTTTACAAAAGTTCAGATTTACGAAACCCAGTTTTCAAGCAGACTAAGGAAGCATCGTGGACAAGACACGCGACACTAGTCAGATTAAGTTGGACCATCCTCACGGAAGTCAGAAGTTAAATTCGAAAGATTTCGGCGTGTACCTGGTTTAGGTGTCGCGAACCCATAGTAACGCTAAAGCAGTTTCCTCGCACACCTCTCTCAGCGTCAGCCCACAGAATTGACAACGACACAACACTCAATCACAGTGCTCCTACGCAACTCCCTCGTATACACCGCCCTCAGCGTCACCCCACAGAATTGGCAAGAATACACCACACGATCACGGTGCTCCTTCGCAGCCTCTCCTCCCCGCGTCACCACCCCACAAAACTAGCAAAGGATCCAACACGCAATCACATCGCTCCTGCGCATCTCCCGCCTCCGTAGCAGCCCAACCTCAGCCAATGTAGCTACGTGATCGGGCAACAATAGAATTCACGGATCTCTGAGGCAACCGAAACAAAACAAAACAAAACAACAATTCCGAACTTTACCAACCGCAAAGAGTGCTGAGACCCTTCAAGTCCCGACTACACACAATATAGCGATCAATGCTGGCGGGACCCACGTCGTAGAATGGCCAGAAGCGCACGGATTTGTCTGTGGAACCCACGCTGGGCAACGCTGCGCAATGCCTACAATTCCCGCTCTTCCGCCGCTGCGGGCTGCTAAGGTGACACCAGGTGGCTCGCTCTTCCCAGAGGGTTCATGGATGAATGAAACTTGGTCACCAAGTTTGTAAAACGCACGCTTGTGCAGTGCCGTGGCTAAAGAACTTGGGCAAAAATGGATGAATTATGGACGAATTATGGGTGAATGAAAGTTGTCCGCACGACTTGAAAATGTCTGCTGCCAACCTCCTCATAAGGTTTGGAAGCCCCTGATCTTCCCTCTTGGATGAATGAAGTTTAACTGTATATGACCGCTGCAGTGACTTCACAAGCCGCCGCCACCGCCACCGCCCAAGTCCAAAATTTTATATGTATACATTTTTATGTGTATAATTATATTTGTATAGAAAAACTCAAATAAATGTGATGAGAGAACATGGTCATTTTAGTATAAGGAAAAATTTTATGAGTAGAAGTGGATTTTATAAATTGGAGGCTTTTGGTTTTAGAATCAAACATGAGTGTTTGAATATGAAAGGGTTCAATTTTGGCTTTTCGTTGTTTGGCTCTAATTTGACATCCTTCCTTGGAGTGCGGCTGTATTTCTTTTTCTTTAAAATAATAATAATAGTAATGATAATAAATTATTCTCACAACAACCAATATTTCAAGATATTTGGTGGATGTGAGTGAGAAAAATATTGCAAAGTTGGTTTTTTTTTTTTTTTTTTTTTTTTTTTATATAATATGATGTAAAATTCATATACTAGAATTTTTAGCATTACCTGTATAATAGCTTCTTTTTTCTTTTAGTGTGTGTGTATTGATAGTAGGTTTAATATCTAATGCACAAAAAGACTTTGTGGGAAGCTATGGATTGGTTTTCTATGCTTTTATTAATTGATTGAATTTACAACTTTAAGTTTTGCATGACAGCACTATTATGAAACTTTTGACTTTAATATTAGTAGTAAAACTAATTCTCATACAAATCTTTAAAAGACAGGTTTGACTTTATTATTAGTAGTAAAACTAGTTTGACGTTTGATAGATATGATCTTGATAATGCTAAGTAATGCTTGGCAAATCATATTTTATCATTCTTTAGGGAAACAACACTTGTACTCATTTTCGGTACACTTCATGGAATTGAATAGAATTTTGAACTGCTGGTTGTGGACAGATAAAAAAATCAATAATTAATAATCAGATTAACAAACGGAACAGCATGTTTTAGATAAGGAAATTTGAATCAATATCATAATAGTGCATCACTTCTGAAACTTGTCTCCCAAGCAATAGCGCCAATGTGTTCACGCACGAGTAGTATGTTATCGAATGAAATCGAAGGTTCCTCGCCACAGAACTGGAGCTTCAGAAACACTCTTCCTTTCCTAAATACCCCATCTTCCTCCTCACCTCCCACAGAGAGAAAAATGTCTATCTATATATATGTATATATATATATTATTTTTATTTTTAAATAATAGGTTTGGACACTCTTTATGAATGTCCCCTCTTCCTTCACCTACACCGTCTCTCCCCATTGTAACAGTTCTCCAGAATCTCGCAAAACCACTTTGGAGCTCTGATTCTCGCGCCCATTCGTACTCGGCTCCTCGATACAAGACAGGGGAAGCGTCATTTTCACGTCACGACCTTTCGCTGCCTGTTGAGTATCCCCGCAGCGGAGCGTGTTACTGGCAAAACCATGTGTATAACGTTGTAGATGATGAGTAGAAATGGGGAGTAAGAAAAATGTGTGGTAGGTGGTTTGTGGTGATCTGACAGATAGTCGACGATGGTATGTGAAAGATTAGCTCAAACGAGGGGTGAGTGAAAGTCATCCATTCTACCAATGTCGACTTAACATTGTCGAGAGGGCTGCTAACGAATAGTAACTGATAGCAGGCAGTGATTACCAAATAGAAGGGTGTGACTCATGCATCACGGCGCAGAGAATCCATAACTTCCACCGTCTTTTCAAGCGTGTCTAGATATGGTCGGTGAAATGCCGTGGAAGTTCAGGTTATAAGTCAACTGGTAAATGCAGCCCCAGCATGCAGAATGCATTTGGACGATTCTATGCAGTTTCAAGGTGCAAGCAAGAAGTTCCATAATAAAAGCATTATCTCCGCTTAATAATGTACATGTGCTTGGCTCCAGTCTATCTCTACTCAAGCTCTCATCGTATGAGACGTCCCAGAAAAGCAATCCTAGAATTCAATTCGCGACTGGATTCTCTCAAACACGCAAGGGAGTTTCTAGTCTGTGAAGTAATCGACCACTGGCAACCTAAATCTACAAAAATATTTACCCTGTCGTCTACGAAGCAGTCCCGCAGAGCCTCGTCTGTAGACCTCATAAGCTTCGCCAGGGATATATTTCACCATTTGCAGGGGATGGCAGCTAGAATGCCTGCCCCCCCGCCTCTCAGTGGTGAACCCAAGATGATTGCTAGCGGCAATCTTCTTCCTAACATGATGTGCTTCTGTATCTTAATCTGGTCAAAGATTGCACCACGGATATCCCACAATATGCCAAACATGGTATACCGTGTTTCTCTGTGAGCGAAGAGAACCAGGTTGTCGAAATCGGATACTTGCATATACACAGTATGGAATGATATCTCGCCTTTTCAGAGTGGACGAGATCACAGTCTACCCTTCAAGCTTCAGGGGCATGTGAAGTAATTGAGAGTGTTAATGAGCTGCTGACCATCATAGACGATTGATTTCAAAGCCCCCTCAGGCAGAGTACGATACCTGTTCACGATGGGGTCATGGCGAGATGATTCACTCGTAGAACTCCATTAGCTCGTCAATGTTTAGTTGACGGATAGCTGGGTCATCGTTATTAAGCAACCACAAAATGTGTTCGAAAAGAATAGCGTCACAGTCCAGGCGTATGGGTCCACTCCTGGTTGGACACACCTTCCTGTGCGCATTCTCCCTAGCATTCTCCTTTCCCGAGAAGCTTTGACTAATGGGAACATTCTCCTTAACATTCTCCTGATCATCTCGCAACGCTTCATAGTTCGAGTCTGAGTGAGGAGTATCGGCGCCGCAGTTAGAGCGAGCCAGTAGACACTCTAATAGTCGGTGCTCTAGCATCTGCGGCTCTACCTTGAAGACTTGCCGCTCCTTTCCAACCAGTAGAGTTACCAGGCCCTTTCGCCTCTTGCGAATTCCTACGCACCCGAGGGTGTTACGTGGGAGGGAGGAGAGAGCGCTGTTAGTATCATCACGCGGGATAGTACAATCGACGCTAAGTTTTTGACGCGTCCGCTTCGCAATCAATACAGTGGAGGGACGAGCAGAATCCTCGCTGCTACTAGACTGTTGGCGCGACCGTTTTGCAAGAAGCGGAGCGGACGGAGGGGCGGTGAGAGGACACTCCTCCTTATCACTATCACCGTTGACAGGACATTTGCACGACCGAATGCTGTCCAACCTCTTCAAGACCCGACGCATCGTCAAGCCTTTCATGATAACTCCACAATCTGCGATGCAAAACACAACGAACTAGTCACGCTCCTCCTGAAACTATCCCATCTACGCTAACCCCTCTTAACCTCAAGACAACCCCCGAAAATGCACTTACAAGCAGATCCCTGAAATACGTCCCTCCGCATAATATAACGACAATCAATGGAGCCACATGCTTGGAGAAAAGATCAGAAGACTGATCCGCGGCAAACCCCAACACGATCTCACGTCGCTATGGAACACATCCTTCCCCAGAAGTCGAACGGGGATTAAGTAAGCAACACAAGTTCGACCTAGTTCCACAACGAACTAAACCGACGCATCTCACTCTGAGTTCACAAGCACACGGCGGAGAAATTTTACCTGTCGCGGCAATCGCTGCAAATTCAATGCAGTGTCAAGTCAATGCAGTGTCAAGGCAAAATTGAACACCGAAAACGACCGTCGCGCTCGGAAGAGAAGAGAAGGGGAGGAAGGCAGCGAAGAGAGGGGGCGAGATAAGGGAGGGAGTGAATGCGGTGGGCGACGGCGATGGAGAGTGAAGGGGCGTAATTTCAAGGAGTCGCGCGCACAGAGTCGTTGTCCCGAGAGGGGGGAGGGGTCAGAATGCACAGCGCCCCACGCACCACTCCCTCCGTCACGCCCTCCCTCACTCCGTCACTACCTCGCAACGGGTATGCGCGCGCTCGCTGGGGAACGTGCGGGAACGAACCCTACCGTTGGTTTGCGCTCCCAACGGCTTCCGATGGAATTTGTCGTGGCAGGATCTACGTGGATGGATTTAATCGATCGGGGCGTGATTCCATGGCAGAATTGGTCTGTGGATTTCCGTGTCACGTTGCGTGAATGCAAACAAGTATCGACGCACACTCACTCTCATTCATGAGTGTGTCAGTACATAAATTTGCAAACATTTGAGTGCAATATATTTGATGAGTGTGTGTTTGCAAACTTACAAATTTATTGAATGTGACTGTATGACTGCAATATAATTGATGTTTGCAAATTCAAACTACAACAAGGGGATGTGCATGTTAGTTGATGAAAGTTCTTTTAAATATGCAAGACATATAGTTGGCAATGGTATTGTTGAACGAATGACAACACGAAATGGAAACGCTTTAAAACGACCAGCTAACACAATCATTTTGAACCACTCTTAAGAATATGAAGTTATGGGTTATCTCCACCCATAAATCACAGCACAGAACACGGGAAAAATCACAACAGCAACACAAGATCCAAATCCTTGTATGGTTAGGAACGGAGATCAGAACAGGCCTGGTTTATTCCTCATTTCTGCCCACAACTCTCGAGCATCATGTTTCGCCTCCAATTACAATGCTAGGTTACAGTAGTGTCTGTCGCACCACCGGTCCTCTCTAACTTCATCCGAAAGGCTCAGCTGCTAGTGGAAGCCTACTCTGCTTACATAGATCACTGAAAAACTTCTTTCTCAATATCTCCAACATGATCATCCTCAGATCACCGTACTTTTGTTATCTACTTTACAACGTTTTCGACCTCTCCTTCACCAGTATTGCCATCCGAAAAATTTGGTCTACCCACTTAAATGCAGACTGAAAGATTTAGTAGTTGATAGTAAAGCTTAACTTGTATACGAGATTAGGTGTGCAACTTCCCTTCCCCCTGGAGCTCAAACCCCCATCTGCTAAAGCCTGGAAGAAAGAGAATCTCAAGAGAAAGACCCTTCCAACCGAGAGAGAAAGGAAAGTTTACATTGCTAGTGGCAAGTGGAAACCATTAGTGAGGGAACCAATAGTCGACTGAATCATGTTGAAAGGTCACTCGAGGGCAACAGCTTTCAAGGGAAAGCTGCTCTTGCCCTCTGACAGGAATATGCAGGCTGCTCAGCTAAATTCCGAACTTGTAACAGTCTGCTTGATCACAAGCAGAGCCGCTACACCAGGTAATGGGACTTAGAGCCCGTGACCTGGTTCAAAGCCGTTTATCGGAGTATTCTCCCAGTGTTCCTAAGATGATTAAGGGTCTTTGAAAGTCCATACTCCTTGTATGCAGCATAGGCAGCTCGGAACCCATCTCCATAGATGGGTGACGAGTCGGTCTCAATTTGGTGTAGGAAAAAGTCGCCCAGACGTATTGTAGCTTCAGAGACGTTACCCTTTCTCTTTAACTTCTCAAGCTCTTCTTTGAGCCATATGTGAGCTATCACTTGGCAAATTCCTTCTTCTATGTCATTATCCAGACTAGGAAACCCACCTGTGTTCAGAGACACGTACTTGTTCAGTTCAAGTGTAACACGGTTATTCGGCCCTAATTAAAATCACGAGAAAATTGTCGTTTCGATTGAGAATGCAGAGAATACTTTTGGGGAAAGTGTGTTATGCTTACCGTCAAGTCGGATCCAGGCGTGCATCAGTTCGTGTGCTAAGATTGAACCTGTCAGCAAACTGCACGAGGACGATGATAGTTGTTTCAGTGCCCTTATAAATATATTGACGATGGAACTGTAAACTAGCTTCACATTTAAATAAAGTTAAAAAGTAAAAATGAAAACAAAAAGATCATCTCACAAATGAAGAGACATCATAAATACAGACCTGGGTAAACCGAAGAGAACAAGGATGGCGGTGACTTCGCAATGACGAGTCAACTTCCTCGTCTGCATCTCGTGATGGGTATAATCTCCATATTCATCTGGACTAGTACCGTAGACCTGTGTTGCTCCAATCAAAGTTCCACACTCGTGGGTAATGTTCTTTCATGAGTTTTACACTACGCTTTTGTATGCAACTAAGAAAGAGTCTTCACACAAGACGTACCGTAGTTATTGTTTGCTCTTCTGACAGGCACAGTCCTCGAGTTTCTGGAGCATGTATATGTTCCTGCGTAAATGTCATCAATCCATACATCAGAAAATACCTAGAACTGCAGAACTAAATATCGCTATTCTTACTATTCAAAAATTCATTGCAGAGCCGTTTACATACAGCATTACAATAAGATTTAAACAACAGAGAGCTACACGTTCAACACTAAAACCCCACTGAGATCTAGAGAGGATGAATATAGCTATTTAAGGCGGTAACAAAATGTAAATTGGAGAACTTACATCCCTTTCAGCCTCTCTGGCATGGTTGAGAGCAGCTCTCTCCACCAAAAGCATTGGTATTTCCTGAACAATAGACATGCCTAGATTATTTTTGTAGAACTTGAGGATTTCTCGGTACAGGGGCTGGCAATCCCTTGTGTGCATCACCATGGAATCCATGCATTCTCCGCACAACTTCCTGCCATCTCCCAGGGGAGTATAACCCTGATCCACACGCTGCAAAAACAGAAGCACAAAATCAGAAACGGGTTGCTTTTGCCAAGATACTCTAGCAGTAAATTTGGTCAACATTGATAACTTGCTGTGAAAGTGCAAAAACAACTGAAAAAAAAACTAGCTCGATGGGCTCATTCAAGTGCGGATAAATACCTCAATTCGATCACAACTACAGCAGCGCCTTCTTCCGTCTCGCTCATGTGACGGGCAGTATTTCTGGTCCCAAAATGGGTGCGATCGATACTCAATCAATCCTTCAGAATTAGGAGGAATCTGCGAAAAAGGGCTATTTTTAGTAGGTCCTTTCAAAAAGTACACTCTTCCAGTCGCCTATCCTCTCTATTCTGTGCCTTCCAAGGAATTCAGAGAATATAAGAACGGTGCTAGACGCCAGTAGAGATATATGGTCACTTACGAAATTAAAACAAATTTCGCATTTGGGATGAAATTCCCTTTTGAAACACTCTCGATGATACGGCTGTTTTTCCTGTACAGAAAACTGCACAGCCAAGGCGACTATCAGTCTCCCAGTAGAGAACGCAGACTACGTTTCCTACAGTACCTTCCAAAGTACTAGACATGGACCTTCCATTCCAGACAGCAAGTTTTTCTTATAATACAAAAAGCCAGAGTACTGTGAAGGAATAGCCAATGGCCTAATTAAATAGAATGCATAATTCGCGGTGACATTCAGCACCATTCCGATGGGCTGAAGGGTCACATACCTCACGATCTACAATCGCCTTATGGCAGGACCGACAACAAAAACAGGCAGGATGCCAACTCTGACCGAGGCATGTCAGAAACCTCCCATGACTTAATGTCTGCTTGCACCCAGCGCAAATTGACTGTGAGGTAGATCTATCACACGCAACCATTCCAGATCATGTGTTAATTTGAAAGGAGTGATCTTCAGCACGCCTTGTTCACCCAGCCACCCTCTAAGATCCATTAAAATGGTATCATCCAAGAGTATATTTGAAGGAAGCTTTTAGTGTTCAAATAATTGGCTACAAAACTCCTGTTGGGAGGTACTAAACAACTAGAAACCCTACCTTGGTGCAGGCATATAGTTATGGTTGTATGGAGCAATGACAGATGTGCGTTGAGGTGGTGGATACTGATGGTGATGGATACTCAAAGTTCCCATATCACTGACTAAGCCTCCAACCTCATTATCAGAGTCATCCTCCGCCTCAGCTTTGCCTGTAAACGATTGCACAAGAAGAGCAACATTAACTCCTGTGCTCCAACACTATGATTTCGAGAATTAACAGGCGTGCGTAGTTAATTTCTTAAGAAATCTTCTGGCTTTGATTCCTCCTCAATATACTGTGTGAGGGTTGCCTTACTCTCATCATCTACTGTGTCCTGCTTCCTGCTTTGCCTGCCCTCTTCAATACCCCACCATGCTGGATAGATGGGCTCACTGGCGCCATAATCATAGGCAGAGCCCATGTAACCGGTGGGGTTCCTGTAATCCTGGCATGAGCGTCTATTGTCGTGACTAGAGCGTCCATAGTCTTGACTGAAGCGTTCATAGTCATATGGATAGCTCCCGCCTTGGTTCGGATACCTATTCGCATAAGGATCCTGCAAAATTCTTGCACGATTTGCATGAGAAAGCTTACATTTGGCATGTATCTGGTATTAATACTACACAAGAACAGTTCCCAGTTCGATACTGATTTCGCATCCAAGAGGTCATAACCATAAAAGGTACAATTGGGTCTAGAGGATAATGAGATGCTGGAGTGACTACCTCGAAAATGTTGGGTGCACGCCACGAATCAGAACTAGAGCCTCCCTGATATGATCCAGAGCCACCGCTGTGTGACAAGCCAGAAGGATATCTTGGATACTCGTAATACTCGTTTTCGCCATAGCGGCGATGCTCGAACGAGCCAGAGCCAGAGCCAGCGCCAAAAATAGAATCAAGCCACCCCATTCTAGCAGGATTTAGTACTCCCTGCAGTAGAAGTAGGTTCCTTCTTTGCTGAGTACGGCGCACTGATCGATGTCCTCAGGGTATGATTTTCGAGAGATTTTCTAGAGAGCCCAGTGTGTTTGGCAACTCGCAGATGCTGAGCTCAACCATCAAACATTTGGAACCATAACACTCACCAGTTAGGAGAGCAAAGCCGTCACGAAGGTCCTGTCAAGCCTCTGCGGTAGTGCACGAGCCGGCGGTTTGCTTGTGTAGCAACCGAGTTAACACATCAACATTGGTGGCTTGCGCATGTTGATCCAGGCCTCCCACCTCGGAGTCTCCATGGCAACAAACAAACGACCCTGCACCAAAACAACCCACTCCAGATCGATATACTTCGTCCAACTGCTCGAAGGGCGCCACGAAACTGAAGATTGCACTTTACCCCTACAGCCCTCAGATATTGACATATTCTGCTGTGGCTATGGCGTCAATAGGAAAACATTGTTCCGTCATTCCAGGCTTCTCATGGAGCAGAGGCTTCTCATTAACCAAATTACCCCGGGAGGCCTACTTGACTATTCGTGACCGACATTGACGTCTGTGGGGTAGAAATGAAAGCTGCGAGAAAGAGGTTGAGCTCTTCCATGAGACTAGAAGATGATGAACCTAGTAGTAGAGTAGCAAGCTGAACAATCCATAAGGCAGGCTAAATGAGTACTTTGTTCCAAAACGCTTGAAGACCAGGTCGGTACAGTACCCTTATGCCTTGCAGCCATAGCCATGGCCATTACCATATCATCAGCAACTCTTAGAGCCGTTTATTACCTATAGTGCCGTCCTGGGATCGCCCTCAACCACAGAATCTGGTCTCCGTTCCGAACCCATGGAGAGACTGGGAGGAAAAAACTTAACTCATGGGCATTAGAATTTCGCAACATAGTAGGGACATAGCTATGTACCTTCAGTTCCGTTTCTTCTAAACCTCCAGCCAGGAAGTTTTGGCAATTTCGCCGAGTACACTTAGTTTGAAGTAGCAACGCCCCAGTTGCGAACCGAGTCAGGGCACTTTACACCAGCTCAGAAAAGCTCTGCAAGCCAGTGAACTGCAACGACCACAGAAAATACTAACAGGAAAAACAAATTGAAGCTTTTTAGCATCCTATTTGTGTAATTCCCCTGGACTGAGAGCAGAATTAGGGAGGTGAGGAACCAGCGGGTTTACACACTCGGTTAAGACACACTCGGAACAGAACGCAAAATAAACTCGCACTATTCTCCGCGTCGTCCGCATTCTCAGACCGCAGAGCAGAAGCAAAGAGGATGGCTAGTCTTATCGTCTGATTCACTCCATTCTCTATCACAAGCGTCTGACTCAGATGTGACACAATTCGAACATTATCATCCCTATCACGAAACGCACATCCCAGTGGGACCCCAAACCGTAAACCAGGAAAATTTTGTGTAAAACTTGAAAGATTCTCTCTCTCTCTCTCTCTCTCTCTCTCTCTCTCGACTTTACAACATTACACCACCAACTCACGAAAATTATACGCAACTAAGCCCACGATGAGCATGAAGTTTACATCGGTCAGTACACACTCAGCTGCTCGACATCGACCTCCACTAAGCTCATCGCAGATCATTGCCCCTAGTAGCCTGATCCTCCCCCCCCAAAACCGAGTGTCGAACTGCGTGCATGCGACGGAGGGGCTAAAAGCAGGCCGGTGACTAGTCAATTATTCACAACACCAATCGACGAGTGGGCCCGGCACCATGCCCCACAGGCGACCAGATACCCCAACAGCGCCGTTGAAAGGTAGTCCCTCGACAGAGAGGAGAATACGCGGATCCGATTGCATCTGTTCGATCCGCACACACTCGCGGTGAAATGCACCCACGGACTTACCATTCCATCCCACCACTCTCGCCGGAACTGTACCCATCCACCACTGGTGGTGAGCGCCACCCACTCACTCTCTGCCTGTTTTGAACGCCGCTGACAGAGGTCGAGCGCGGCATTGTACTGCTCCGACACCGAGTGGCGAGCATTACGAGCGCGAGTTACGGTATTCTTTGTCGATCTCGAGGGATCATCAACTCGACGATCCTCGGCACCCGTTGTTTGTTCATCGCTAGATTCAAGCTGCTACCGCCGCATCGGCTCCTCCCGAGAGGTAGATTTTAACGGAGAAGTGCCAAATTTCTTCCAACTGTGGGACCCTTCACGATCGATGACTCGGCTCCGCAACCTGGATTACTGTGCGTATTTTTGTTAGTATTCTAATTTTGCAGGGCTGGTGTACAAGATCGCCTTTGCGCTGAAGGATTGTATCGGTCCGGCGATCATCGCCCCGTCTGCTCAACTCCAGGACTTCGTTAAAACTCTTTTCACACCGCGGGGCGGCGTGCGGCGATTCTCGCTGTCGATGGCACTCAAGGATCCTTCATTCTCGCACGCCACGTCCAAGTTTCTTATTCTCTTACCAGTTATTGCGTGACACGTGTGTGATTAATGTGACTAAATCAATAATCATAAAATAAATATGTAATATAAATAAATCAACCATGTTATTATTATTTTGTATTACTTACATTTTAGAATTTAATTGTATTCAAAATGATTTTATCTGAAAAAAATAAATAAACTTTAAAAATATGTTACGAAGTTAATTACAACATAAAAATTCATTCAATTTAATTACTAAAATATATATATAAATAAAAATAAATAAATCTTAAAAGTTAGAAAGTAAAGATAACCCTAATATCATTTCTATTTAATCATGAATTTGCCATATAGTAGGTCCTTGGAGTTTATTTTTGTGTCCAATACTATATTAGCAACTATAATAGATATGGTGTATACAAGTCTTTTTTGTGAATGTTATGACATTATGGCTGATTGCAAATGTAGAACCTTTTCATATATATATATATATATATATATATTAAAAAAATTTACTGATTTGTATTTTTATATTTTATTAAAAAAGACTTCCAATAAATGTGACATTAATAATTCTCGAATAGTTTATTTAATAAACATTTTAAAAGACAAAAAAATAATAATTCAATTGAATCTATATGCCTTGTGGTTTTATATAAAACTTCAATTAAATCTTTGACCTTTTAGATAGACATTAGCTGCAACAATAACAATCTATTTAACAAAACTTGAAAATAAACTTCTCAAAATATGTGTTTTTAAAAATACAAAACCTGATTTCAATTAAATAGAAAAATTAAATGGATTGTGAATATTTTTAATTGGAAATACATATAATTATATTTCAAAGATAGAACTAGATAAAGCAATCAGTTGATTAGTACTTGTCTTATTGATATAGCACTAGAAAATAGTTATCAACACATACAAATTTAAATTTAGCTTACTTTTTCTTTTCTAGATATGTACACACACACACACACACACACACATATATATATATATATATATATATAATAAACAACAAATCTGATTTTACTTGAATTTTGAGAACTTATAAAAGTACATAAAAGTTAGAATATACCATGTAGTTATTAAAAAATAAAATAAAAAATATAATTTTGACACACACACACATATATATATATATATATATATAAAAAATCAAAAATAAGAATGACTAACATCAAAATTTAAACAATTATAAACGTTTTATAATCTCTTCAGGGGAGGAAGAAAGAAACGATACTAGTATAAAATAGTGTTATTTTTTATTCTTAAACTTGCTCTACATATTCAAGTTGAGAGCTATTAAAAATTAAACTTTTAAAATATGTATGAAATATTATGAATATTTGAAATAAATATCCAAATAAAAAAAAGTTAGGTTGGTAAAAGAAATTAATATTCATACTTAATGAAAGTAATCCAAAAGTTGATATAATATGTCAGAACAATAGAAAGATAGATAAATCTACATATGAAGAAATTAAAACAAACCCCACCATCCAGATTGAAACCTTAGACCTCATAGGTTGTGAATCATCTCAAACACATTAAAGAGTCTCTCTAGCATTCAATTACTTCTTAAAGTTTAGGATTACTTTTTAAAGAATAGATTATATTCCCCACATGATGCCTACTTATTACATCTAAGTTTGGAAATAATGGCTGAGAGGCAACTCCCCGTATCCAAACCCATCCCTTGCAAATAATATTTTGTTGAATAATATTCATCTACAAAATTGAGTTTGAAAGCAGTTCTTTGAGAGTTCAAGTTGAAAGCCTGTGATACCTTTGTGTGGTTACTTTTCTTCAACCAGTGCAATAATTTCACCTCGTACAAGGAATATACTTATCTATATACACAATTTGGGAGTGATGCTTGGTGCCACCCAATCTCCACAAACTGACCCAAGGCAGGAATGAGAGATATCATGCAGAATCATGAAAGTTACGCAGCATTGTGAAAAGGAAAAGCATCTAATCTGGCACCATGCTGCTGCCTGGTCCTCCAAGCCCAACCCATCCTCCCACTTTACACATCCCTGTGTGTGTGTGTGTGCGTATATATATATATATATATATTTGTTTTGTTTACAGATATACATGATATGTGTCTTGTTTACAAATATAGTTGGTCTGTGTTTTGTTTGCATATGTAGATGATCTGTGTTTTTGCGTTTCGTGAGAAACGTGGTGCTGCGAGACTGCGACAAGCAGCAGGCCTGGTGATGGCGATGGCGCGAATGATGGTGCAGGTGCTGGATCGATGCCTGCTGCGAGGGAATGGATCGACCCAGGGGCACACTGTGTTCGAAATGCCGGGGAGGATGTGAACAAGTCGGCCAGTTTTGATGAGCAGAGACCCACATTCCCGGTGCGGATGGTGGATGTTGGATCCGGGCGAGGGAATGGGCGTGGGAATGGGCCGGGGCTGAGTCCACAGGCATTTCTGGATCTAGAAGAGTGTCTAGGAGCTATGTGGACCCTAAAGCCTCGGAGGTAGCGACTTGGTCATCGGTGCTTTTGAGTTATGACAGATGCTCTCTCTCTCTCTCTCTCTCTATCCATCTCTCTCATTGTTTTTGTTTGTTTTCCGAGCTTGGTTGAGCTTGTGCACGGCGTTAGGGGCGCTTTAAACCACGCATATTGGATAAACAACCTCGTCGCATCGAAGGATTCAATGTTGTTAACTTATTGGCCAAGTCATTGCCAATCTTGGGAAAGTGCTCAAGGCTTGTAGAAGCCGGATGTTTCTCTGCAACAAACCCTGCTGGCAACTCTTCAACGCATGGCTCTGGGTCGCTGTGACCTTCACTAACAGCTTCGAACAAAAATGATATCAATATTTGTTTGAGTATAAAATTATTAATTCATTCCCAGCATCTCAGAATAAACGGGGGGAAGGTACGTAGTTCCAGGAAGCCCCAACTTCTGTTCGTTCAGTCACGCCAGACGATAAAATGGAGTTTATTTCCACCGCACTTCGTTGGTTGTGCGTCGTGGAATATGGATCAATGGCGACTCTAAAATTTTCCCGGCATTTCTTAACAATGTCTCGTTTTTCGACCAATCCTTCAATTAATTGTCGGATTAACAGGCTGTAGAGGTTTCATTCCTGACAAAATTTTGCACGAAAGTTTGCCTGCTAGCAAAGATGTGTTGCCATGGCCGTTGGACTTGACTGCGTCAAATTCTAGAATTGCCTGATTTCGGTTTCCAACGTAGTTATCTCCACCGTGATATCAATCATCATCAAACTTTTGAGTAGGTTGATCTAGCTCGTTGAAGCTGCAAAGCCCAACATCTCGTTACCCTGATGAAGATGAAGAATGAGCAAGTCTTACTGATGCAATATGCGAACCTATGATAATAGTGTGATGGTCAAAGTCTTCTACATGAAGTACCTAAGGTCTTACCCTTGAAATTATCTGAGTTCATTCTTTACAACCGCAACCTGATTAAAAAAATTCGAGTTCATGTGAATGAGTGAAGAAAACGCGATTCCCCACAAGGAATTATCAGAGATTCGTCTTTGTTAGTGGTTTCGCATTTCAAAAGCTATAGAAGTTTAAACTGTAACGTGGATTTAAGTCTTCTACCGTAATAGCGGATCTGTGGGAGTAAACCTTATCAGGAATCCATGCAGTCACATGATGCTTTTCACGACAAAATTTAGATGAGAATTTCATGTGCTTCCAATGAACCAGTCTCGGATGTCTTTGCTGAAGTCTGATCACAACGTTTGATGCTAAATTACGTTCTGCGATTAATGTGAATCCGAGATAAAACCACCACAGTAGCAATGCTTAAATGGAAGCTCTCCTAGTTTCTTGTGATAAAAGAGCAAATATCCCAGTGTGTTAATAGCAATGTGGATTCTTTGTGTAGCTATGAAATGAGATCGTTTTGAAAACTTGGATACTTCGGTAATCAAAGACTTTTCAGGTTGGGGTTGGGATATTACTAACCGAATTGATAGTCTTTCTCTTAAGCAACTTTCTTTTTTCGATCCGAGCCGATTCGTCGGGCACAAGCGAAACGTGTATGCCAGCAGATTTCATGCAGTCGCGGATGCGTTTTCCCCAGTTTCCTAACCCACAAACAGAATTGGGTCGTTTCTCCACTACGTCACAAAGCACAATACCCTGCAGCAAATCGGTGGAGGTCACCTCACAGTCTGCAGTGGCAGAGACGTGCCCGTCAGAGCTCACTGCACAATTCTCGCAACGTCGCAATGGGCTGCACGTGAGCGCCGGTACCATGGTCCCAACTCCCAACCACTTTGGTCTGTGTGGCCGGTGCTTTCTTCGCGTATCATTCATTAGTCGACACCATTTCTGATTGCAACATTTGTCTAACATTTTGTACCCTCGCGTGTGAAGTCACTTTTTTTTTTTTTTTTTTTTTTTTTTGTTTCTCTTTGTATCATTCTTTGGTGCACAAGTTGAATATGGGTGTTCACAAAAGCGACTGCATCTTCTATGTCACACCGTGAGCTCCCAATGTCTTAGAGCTGCCACGATCTTTTTTCCTGCAAATGTGTGGAGAAGATATTCCTATTGCACGGCAGGGGGAGATATCTTTTTGTTAGTTCTTGAATCGTCCGAATTTCCCTCTGGTAAATTACGGTGGGCTTCATTCGTGTCGTTGAATTTGTTGAAAGCTTCTAGTCATTGATTTTCTGCAGCCTTTAGGTACAAATCTCGCCAACAGTGTAACGTTGGTACAACTTGGTCTGGCCGGCAACGAAACAAGAGACCATGTACCTTGGGCTATGGACCAGGGGGATCGCTTGCCGCCCTCTTCGTCTGCCGTGCTTTTCATGCCAACACAGGACCTCCGATAACTGCGCTCCCTATAAAACCCAGCGATCCCGGCTGTTGTCACTGTGAAGTGGACTTGCCGTCTTAAATCATTGAATGCTGTTTGGAACCATTCGAATTTCATGTCTTGCCGAAGTGAACCAAGACAACCATCCCTAGATTGAGAGTGATCTTATGACAACCTCAGGGTAGGTAGGTCGCAGGCTAGCTGAGATTTTGATGCTCCTCGACATCCCCGCAAGAGAGCGATTTCGACCGTGGTTAGGAAGAGATCGTACACGCGATGCTCCGGTGCGATTCGACACAGCAGACCAACCGCAGCCGGTCCACAGCCTGAAAGCTCAAACATGGGCCGATCGGGAGAGTCGGACTTACAGCTCGCTCCTCGGCAACCCAGCCCTCTCGACGCATCGGTGATTGCTGACAATATTCGGTTCCTCGTGTTGGATGATCGCCGCGAGGCAGGACCAACGCAGTGGCACTGCAGAGGCGAGATCAATCGATCTAGGAAACGACCGTGGTGGTTCCGACCTCGCCGAAGGCGAATCAGACTAGCATCGTCCTTCTTCAGCAACCTCAACAGATTCCGGCAATTGTGCGCCACGCTGGTGAGGCGTCTGCCTGGCAACAAGCTGAGGACCCTGATAGCTAAGCCGCAATCCCCTAACAAGAGATCTCGCAAGATTCGCAGAATCCACGCATCCCGCACCTTGGAGGAGCTCTCGCCGCTCTTGTGTCACCCAGGTGCGGCACCATAACCCCCACACGGTGCATCGGCATTTCTTCACGCAAATCCTCGTAGTTTAGCATCGAATTCATACTCTCTAGATTATTGTGTTGTTTCCATTCTCTCTGTTTCGTATCAATGGGCGTGACTCTCGGCGTCGATGCTGCCCACCATGTACTCCAATTGTCAGCTTCATTATCGTTGAATAAAAGTGAGATCTTGTGGAGACTCAACACCCCTTCGGCTCATTCTTCGATCAGTTCTCTGCAGTTAAGAGAGTGCATTTCTAGCAGCGGAGGTCTTGCATTGGACGAGGGGAATGAACCCCATTGAGTTGAATTATTGATAAAAATAAATAAATAAATCAGAATCCGGGGTCTGGTGAATCTTTTTAGCATGCATCCCTTGCAATCATCATGCATAAGTCTTTGAAACGGATCCGTCTTGTGGATTATATGCCCTTTTCTTACAATGTTTTCCCGTTCACGGTGTTCTTTATTCAGTTCCAAAGATAGCTTTAGTAATGGATTTTCTTTTTTACCAAAAATAAAGCATTGCAAGAAAAAAACACTTGTGCCAAGATACTAAAAATAAGTTCAACGTGGTTTTGTATGTTACATGATGTATATTGTTCTTTGATTGCAACCATGAATCTAACTTGCAATTTTTTTTTTTAAAAGAAGTTTTCATAACCACAACAAAAAATTATGAAAACTTCTTTTTACAAAAAAATTAGAAGTTATTTAAAATTACAAGTATACAAAATTATGTTTTTACTTGATTAAATATCATGTATGACTTCTTTAAAAAGAAAAGAACAATTATCCATAACTCATACATGTATGAACTTAGTTTTCTTTATTAAAGATATTTTATATTTTTTTAATAAAGACTTCATCTAAAAAATAAGAAGCTTTTGAATCTAATAAGATAAAAGCTTAAAAATATTTTTGATTATATAAAATATCTATTTTTAAATGAAGTAAAGGATCTAAAGAAACAATAGGACTTTTTTTAGATTTTGTATAAGATTCTAATTGCATAATTTATATTATAGTTGGATAAATTTATTTTTTAATATATTATCTTTTTTGTGATTTTTTTTTCTTTGAATATTGATAAGTAATATAATTAGATACTTTAAAATATAAGCATAACTCTACTTAATAATATTAATTCTTTTTTTGCTCAAAACAAGGTTAAAAATATAATGTATCAATTTGTAAAAATTGCAACTTCAAAAATTAAGTTTTTGAAAACTTAGTAGTTTTATTCATCACTAAACTTGTTCCTCTACAACCAAATCTTTGAATATTATTTAGTGTAGATATTGAAGTGGCTCCAATCATTTTTATTTCATTTTTTTTTTAATCTTTTTGCTTTTTTTTTGGTAGTAAATTGAATTTATGTATTATAACCATTAACTTTCTTAACTATATATATATTAAAAAATTTACTGTTAGAAGTTTTTTTAAATAATATGATTTAGTATTAGATAATTTAGAGATTTTTTTGGCAAAGTTTTGATCTATGTATGAAGAAATAATATAATTTATATTGCAACCAACAAAATTTATATTTTATAATAAGAAAATCAACTACTAACATTACATGTTTTAAAATTTTAACAACTTACAATTAATATGAAATAAGATGATGTTACATTAATTAGCTAATTTTTCTATAGATAACAATATAAAGTAAAGAAAATATTTTTTAACTTATCTTATTCTCAAACATTGAATCAAGCAATTGATTTTGTTGTGAAGTATGACAATTGATTATTTAAATTTTAATCCAAAAGTTGTACAAGTGCAAGTAAACTCTTTTACAATTTAATGGCAATACCAATGTCTTTTCAATACATACATTTGAAAATAAATGACATGTAAATTGATACAATATATTTTAATTTTTTTACAAAACAATGAAAAATTTATTGTTAAAAAAAAGAATTTTACTTATATTTTGGTGAATCTAAGTACAATTGTTCAATATTATCCAAAAAAATAATGCAACCAAAAAATTATAAATATGGCCGTCAAAGCAAATCATATATTAAAAATCAAGTTTATTCACCTACAATGGAGATTGTTGTTGTGATGTAACATGACTAATAGGTGAAAGAGTGTAGAAATTATTATAATGTAGGAGATCTTAGTTCAAAGTATTAGAGCAAATTATCTTAGAAATATAATTAATAGTCAAAAGAGTAGTAAAAACTAAAAGGTACCAATGCTGCCTTTTAGAAAGGTGACTTCTACTTACTTTGTAGGACCATAAATAAGGCAAAACAAAGTAGATTGAAAAAATAAATGATATGGGTATCTTTAGAAGAAAGTTAAGAGTAAATTCTAGCAAAATTTACTTAGAAAAATTACATATTGATACCTACAGAGGGCCGGTTATGAATTAGGGTCAAAATCAAACCTTGAGGCACAAAACTGAGACTCGACAACGACTCCGGGATTCTTTTGCAAATCAAAGAGTGCAATTTGATAGTAGATTGGATAAGATTTCTATGAACTTTGATTTTGGATGATTTGGAATTTTTATGACTTTGTAAGAGCTTTACAAAGTCAAGATTCTTTTCAGATCACTTGAGGTTTGTGAAATAAAATAGGGTTGATGTTTCTAATGATTTCAAGAGTTTTGTAGTAGATCTACTAGTGAAATTTCGTAGGTTAATGTTTATAGTTGTACTTAATATGTGTTGTGAATCTTAGCTCGATCTATTAGTTGAATTGAGGAATATTGAAGTTTAAGTGAGTCAAGATCTCAAAAAGTAGAATTTTAGGTCTAGTGAGGATTTTTAAGTTTTCTTGCAATCTACTAATTAGATTGGAGTAAAATTTATGTGAGAGGATATTAGACTTGTTTTTCTATATGTATGAGAATTTTGAGATCAATCGAATGGTAAAAAGGAGAGATATTGGCTCTGGGAGGTTGGCATCAAGGTTGGATAAGGAGGCTGGACAATACCCGAGCACGTTTTTGAGGTTATCGTCTATTTGGTAATTCCGATCCTTTTCAAAAAAATTTTTGCTTGTTTTCAACTTAGTTTTTAAGGAGTGTGAAAAATTTGAGTTAAGATCAATGGTTCATTCATTAGTTATTGAGGTTAAATTATGTTCAAGAAATTACTAGGGTTTGATTAGGATTTGATTTAAGTTTAGGATCTGATTAGGGTTTGATTTAGGGTTAGGATTTGATTTAGGGTTTAGGATTAGGATTAGGATTTGGTTAGGATTTGATTTAGGATTTAGGATTTGGTTTAGGATTTAAGCTTTGGTTAGGATTTAATCAAGATTTGATTTAGGATTTAGGGTTTTATTTGAGTTTATTTAGGATTTAAGATTTAATTAATTTTTGGCCTAAAGTTTGAATGAAGTTATATTTCAACTAGGATTAAATTAAGATTGAATTGATATGTATTTGAGATATGTTTGTAATCATTTTAATATTTCTTTAAGATTTCTTATTGTTTCTTTGAAATTCCTTTGAGGTTTCTCTAAATTTGATTAAAGCTTGTTTAGCATTGTTAGTGTTCTATTAGAATTAGGATTTTGTTGTTGCAATTTCCATTCTACCTCCCACAGCTAGGTGCCTGAAGCATTCTCAAGTAAGACTTCATGTATTACAATATTGTGGAGCTAAAATCTGATACAATACTTAATGAAGGTCTTATTTTTTTTTTTAAAAAATCTTTTCTTTCTTTTATAATAGATGTTTATTTAGGATCTAAAGATCATAAAGACTTTGCTTTGCTAGATTTAAAAGCCTTAATTTGTTTCTCAAATAAAGAGTTTGTTAAAAGATATAACATATTCTTAACAAAGAAAATTTAATGTATACATGTAGAAATCATAGGTGATCATTTGTTGTCTTTTGGAGATATTACTCATAAAATCTTTCCTATAGAAGTAGAAATCAATGATCATAATAGTTTTGTGATATTTAATATTATAATATCTCCTTTTAATCAAGTTATTTTAGATTTATCAAGGCTAATAAAGTATAATCCTTGAATAGATTAGAATTCTTGTAGTTTTAATTTTTTTTTAAATAAATTTAAGAGTTTTATTAATCAAGTAAAAAAAATAAGTCTATTGTAATAAAAAAATATATATTTATAGATATAAGAGTTTTTTTGCATGTTGCAAAAGAAAGATCATCTTGTGTTATTTGAGCCACACTTGTTTCTAATGGTGAAAAGACTTTAAGTAGCATTTGAAGTCACCATTGAAATTATAAAGATTTTAAAAAAAAATTAAAATATTATCCATATGATTATTTAATTGACCTTCAAGAAGAAGCTCAATCACTATGTAAACCTATCAAAGACATAAATTAGAAGAAGATACATAAACTTGTGGAATTTGTGTCAAAAGAAAAGTGACAAAATAGAAGAAATTATGTATATTCAAGGAAAAACTAAAATGGCTATTGCCAAAGACTAGAAAACATAAGACTCTTAAAACTAAATTAAAAGCAAGAAAAGAGGTGACAAGAGTAAAGAAGGCCTCACTCTTACCTCCTTATATACTACTTAACATAAAACTATGTAGCAACATGCTATAGGACCTCTAATATGCATCTAACTTGTAGAACACATGTCTAATTTGTAAGGCAAGTTTCCTAGGTGTGTACCATATGTCCAACTTGTACTACAAGTAGTCAACATGTTAACATGTGGCCTCTTTTTTTGCCAAGTTTTCAACCTACCAATCACCTATAAACATGTATAAAGACAAAGTAGTCTTTATGAAACTTCTAGGAAGTTTTCCACAAGATATTATCATATTTATCAACTTTGACTTACTTCTACATATTCTTATTATTTAGATAATTATCAGGGTATATATGTATGTCTAAGATAAAATCAATCTATAGTTTATTATAAAATGAATCGGTTGAATTTAAAAAATACATTGATAAGAACTTGGCCAAAAATTTCATATACTATTCTAAATCTCTAATAAGAACTTCTATCTTATTTATAAAAAAATAGATGGATCATTGCAGATGTATATAGATTATTGAAAGCTTAACAAGATTACCATAAAAAATAAGTATTTTTTATCTTTGATATTTAGACTTTTTAATCAATTGAATTAAATTAAGATCTATAAGGAGTATATAATTTGATATGCAATAAAAAAGAGATGAATAGAAGATTATATTTTGAATTAGATATAGATATTTTAAATATAGTAACATGCCTTTTGGACTCACAAATGCATCAATTTCTTTTCAACATCTTATAAATGAAGTTTTTTAAGAAATTTTGGATGATTTTATTGTTTGTTATATAAATGAAATTTTAATCTTTTCTAAGAATATTAAAGATTATGAGCTTCATATTTGTTGACTATTACAATAATTTAAAAATTTAAGACTCTATATTAAGATAAAAAAGTGTGCATCTTACATTCTTGAAGTTAACTTCTTAAGATATATCATTTCAAATGATGGTCTTATGATAGATCCTAAGAAAGTTCAAACTATTATAGATTTAAAGATTTCAAAGTGTAAAACATATATAATATTTTTTGAAAATTTCTAATTATTATTGAATCTTTATGAATAATTTTTTTTCAAATTAGAGTTATATTTACACATTTGATTTACGAGAATAAACTTAAATATAAAAATAATAATACTTAAAGTTTTGAAGGTAATTATTATTATTAGATTTTTTAAAGTATTTTTTTTGAAAACAAATATATTAGGTTTTTCTAAAATATATTTTTTAGTTTCAATATTATTAAAAATAGAAATAAATAATAACCTCTATTTTTTTTTATTTAAAAAATTTAGTAGTAAAGATTATCTATAAGTTCTACAACAAAAATCTTCTTCTAATTACAAATTCATTTCAAGAATGGCATCATAATCTAGAAAGTACTTCAAATCTAGTGACTATTTATATAAATCTCAAGAATTTTAAATATTTTATATCAATATGGAATTTGAATCATGTCTAAGCTTGTTGGAGCATTTCATTGTGAAGATTTGAATTAAAGATCATATATTGGCCACAAAAATAATAAAATTTATTTAATATCTTTTTTAAAATTTATTTTTAAACTTCATAATATTATGCCTATAGGAAGAAATTCAATTTTTTATTAATATCAAATAATTCTTTAGAAGTTAGAGGAATTTCATCTTTGAATAATAAAATCAAAATTAATTGTTAATTCAATCTTTTTTAAATAATTCCTATCAAAGATGTCTTCAAATCTTCTTGTTTATGATATTAAAAATAATCTTTATGAATTTTATGATATTTTTAAATTTAAATTAAAAAATAATTTATTTTATTTTAAAAAATGCTTATATATTTTAGAAAGCAAAGAAAAATTATAAACTCTTCAAGTTCATTACAAATTTTTAACTATAAAACTTTTTGGATATATCAAAACTTTAGAGTTAATCTCAAGAGATTTTTGGTAGCATCAAATGTGGAAGGCAATTAAAGATTTTTTACAATCATGTAATATTTGTTTAAGATCAAAAACATCACATTATCAACCTAGTAGACTTTTTTAACTACTAACTATATCAAAACAACCATATTCTTATATTTTTATAGATTTTATTATAGATCTTTTAATCTCAAGTATTTATGATTTTATACTTAAGATAGTAGATGATTTTACCAAGATGACATATTTTATACCATATAAAAATATGAAGATAAATTTTTTCTTCAATCCAACTTATAAGATGGCTTCAATTAAGAATTTCTTTTAATTAATGGTGTGAAGTAAAAGATGTAATAAATAAGAATAAAAGAAAGAAATATATAAAATAAGTGAAATAAGTGCAATCTAATAATTGCATATAAAAAATAATTTAAGTGGAATAAAGAAGTTGAAGCATCTTTTAAAGATTTAAAATATATATATATATATATATATATATATATATATTTGTACCAATCTTATATTGTGTCAATTTTTGAAAGGTATTTTTTATAGAAATAGATGCATCGAACTTTGCTATAAATATTTTTTTGTAACAAATAGAAATAGATGACAAGCTCCATCTAGTAGCTTTTTATTCCAAGAATTTTTTTAAAATTAAGATTAATTATAAAATCCATAATAAAGAACTTCTTGTAATTGTGGATTTATTTTAAGAATGGCATCATTATATAGAAGGTGCTTCTAGTCTAGTCATTATTTATATAGATCACAAGTCCCTCAAGTATTTTATGTCAACACATGCTTTGAATCATTGCCAAATGCATTAAAGCATGTTTTTATAAAGTTTTGAATTTAAGATTACTTATCAACTTAAAAAACAATGAGGCTTGTGAAATATCTTTTTAAATGTTCTTATCTTGTATTAAAAAAAAGAGACGTAAATTTTGATCAACAAAGAATAATTTTCTTGAAACTAAAGCATTTTTATCTTTAAGCAATAAAATCAACATTGATTGTTGATTCAACCTTTATCAAGCAAATTCAATCAAATATGTTCTTTTATCCTCTTATTTATAATATGGAGAATAATCCTTTTAAGTCTCACAATACTTCCAAATTTGAATTTAAAAATAATCTACTCTATTTTGAAGGATGATTATATATTCTAAAAAATAATGTATAATTATGTATTCTTCAAGTTGATCATGACTTTCTAGTAAGCAAATATTTTAGATACAATAAGACTTTAGAACTAATATCTAGAGATTTTTGGTGGCCTCACATGTGAAAGGAAATTAAAGACTTTGTACAATCATGTGATATTTGTTTAAAATAAAAAATTCCTTGTCATTGACCTTATAGACTTTTTCAGTCATTACTTATTTCAGAACAACTATGGATTTTTGCTCCTATAGATTTTATTACACATCTTTCAAACTTAGATTTATATATTTTTATATATGTGATAGTAGATCATTTTACCAAGATGGTATTTTTTGTATCATGTATAAAATCTATTACATATAAAGAAATAACAAAGTTTTTTTTTTTTTATAACATCTATTGCTATTATAGACTGTTCAAAGATATTATATTGGATAGGGAGATTCAATTTATATCAAGATTCTAAAAAATCCTTTTAAGATTCTAAAAGTAGATATAAAACTCTCTTTGACTTTTCATCGTCAAATTTATGGATAAATAGAACAGATGAATCAGGTTCTAAAGTAGTATTTGAGGTAAATTATCAATTATCATCAAGATGGTTGAACAACTCTTTTGCTATAAGTAGAGTTTGTATATAATAATTTGATACATTCTTCTACTCAATAAATATCTTTCTTTGCTAATTATAATTATCATCCATGATTTGATATTTTTAACTTTTTAAAAATTGATAATCTTATGACAAAAGAATTATTTGTGAAAGCTACATACAACAATGAAAGCGCAATTAAAGAAAGCTAAAAAATAACAAAAGATTAATGTAGATGCCTATTGCAAAGAACAACTACAATTCATTGTGAGTAACAAAGTATGGCTATTTTATCACAATATCAAGACTATTCATTCTTGTGACAAGTTGGACTATTGTATACATCCCGTATTTCACATGTCTCTTCTTGAATCATATAATATAGTGAATATCTCAAGAAGAAGATTAATGCCACATCTTCCTATAGAAATAGATAATAATTAAGTATTTGAAGTAGAGGAAGTCTTAAATTCAAGGCAGCATTGAAATAGATTAGAATATCTTATTTATTGGTGCAGATATGATATTAGTGAATACACATGGAAGCTAGTAAAGAAACTTAGAAATGCAATAAAGAAGATTGGCGCTTCTTATTGACGACATCCATAAAAACCAAAATGAAGAATAACAAATCTTTGATATAAAAGAAATAAGTTTTATGGAAGATGGCATTCTACCTTCTACTCTTGTTTATAACTTTTGTATATTTGTAATGTTAAAAAGATAGAGAACTAACAACCAATAGATTCAAATCAAGAACTATTACTTGTTGACTTACTACACTAGACATTGTGATTGTTATAAACTTCAAGACTAAATAATCAAGATGAAGATCCTTAAGAATGACATATCTTTTCTCAAATAGATGGTGAGATAAAACATGTTTGGTATCACAACCTTGGAAGAAATTCTAAATATTTTGTGATTTTATTAGAAATAAGAAGAACTTGTGACAGAGTTTCAAATATTTTATTTGAAGGGAGTTACAAAGGCTTCAACAACAATCAAATACTAGAATAGTCTTCCCATTCTTCTATAAGAAATTATCAAAGGTTGAGAGGACCTATCAATCATCTTCAAATAGAAGAAAGATCAAACTATGTGGCAAAAATAATTTGCCATATCTTGGATTTCTTCAATATATGATAATTACTCCTCATAGAATTTATTCCTAAAAGAGGAGATAATATCATGAATATACATATTTATTCTAATATTTAGCTATATAATTAAATAGAAGTAGATAAAAATAAATTTATTTCATAATATTTTTTAGATAAGCTTTTTAGAAGCTTTATAAATGCTGCTTTGACTTTACATGTGTTTGTAATTGATTGGTAGGTTAGAAACTTGGTCAACAAATTAACCATGTTTTGATAGCTTATAGAACAAGCTAATTATATAGCACATATATGAAAAACTTGCCTTGCAAATTAAGATTTGTTTCTTACAAAGTCAACACATTTTTGAGGTTCTATAGGACATTGCTATATAGTTCCTAGTTAAGAGTATATATAGAAGCAAGAATTAAGCCTTCTTCATTCTTGTCAATGTCTTTCTTGTCCTTAATCTTCTTTGAAGACTTTCTAGTCTTCTTGTCTTTGGCAATAGTCATTTTAGTTTAATACTACATTATCTTTAAGTAATTTTTTAGTCTTTTTGAGTAACATAAGAGTGTATTGAGATTTTCTATCTTTGAGATTTATGTCCTTGACACAAAATTAAAATAATTATTTCTAAAGACAAGAAGACTAGAAACTCTTGAAATAAAAAAATAAAAAAAATTAATAAATAAGATTTAAAAAAACCTTGTTCTTACCTCCATATATATTATTTAAACAATTATTACTTAATAGTATTTTATAGGACTTCTAATACATGTCCAATCTACAAAAGAAGTATTTAACTTGTAAGATAAGTTTTTTATATGTACCACATGGTCAACTTGTACCAAGAATAGCTAACATATTGATATATTTTTAATCTATTAATTACCTATAGACATATATATAATCAAATTTGTATCTATATCTAAGAAGCTTATCTTCAAAGTATTATTAAATTTACTTACTTTATTTACTTCTATTTAAATTTTCTTATTAAGATAAATAAAATTGTCTATCATGTCCATAATATATAGTACTTTTATGGTTGATATTAATAATATGTGAAATTCATGGCCTCAAAGATTTGTAATAGTTGCATTTTTTTTTTTTTTTTTTTTTTTTTTTTTACTTCCACAAAATATAGCATCTATAATATTTCTTTTTATTTCTATAATAGAATATTTTAACAAATCTTTAAGTCAAATTAGATAAGATAATCCACAACCTCTAATATTCAATAAAAATTTCTACAAAAAAAAAATCTACTTTCTTTAAAAAAAGAATCAATATTAAATATACAAAAAAAATATTAGTTTAAAGGTAGATAGTCAAAAATCTTTAAAACACAACAAAAGAAGTAGAATAATCTACTCGCTTCTAAAAAAAATAAGAATATCAAATTAAGGCTCTTATCAAACTATCAAAGACATGAATTATAACAAAAAAATTATAAAAAAAATACACTCTTGTGACACTTAAAAAAAATAGACAAATAAAAAATATGTATAAGATAAAAACTAGAATGGTTATTACAAAATAAAAAAAGACTAGAGACTATTGAAATAAGGATAAGAACAAAAAATATATTATCAAGAGTGTAAAAGACCTTACTCTTGCATTTGTATGTACTATCTAATTAGAAGCTACATGGCAACATTCTATATGATATCTGACACATGTCAAACTTGTTAGATATATATCTGATTTACAAAAGAAGTTTCTTAAATATATGTAATATGGTTAAATTGTACTACAAGTGATTAACATATGTAATGCATGACCAACTTATTGGCTAAGTTTTGAATCTATCAATCATGTATAAATACATGTATAGTTAAATCTACATCTATGAAGCTTCTAAGAAACTTATATATAAGATACTGTATAATCTATCTACTTTTACTTACTTTGACTAGAATAAGAACCTAATTATAATGTCAAAGTTGATTATTGTAGATGATAATTTATTTTAATTTGAAAAAAAAAATTATATATTTTCCATCCAAATTAAAATAATAAAATATATATGATTTTTAGATTCTTTTATATAAAAAAATAAATTATTTCATTTCACCTTACATTTGAATTCTTATAAGTATAATTTCTAACCTAATAATGCAAACCTAATAATATAAACCTTCTATAGAAAATACAATAAGTGAATTAAATTAATAAGAAAAAATTAATTAAAAAAATAAGTAGTTAGTATAATATATTTCACTCCTTTATATTCACATATACACAAGCACGTTCTTTTTTCAGTGTAAAATTCATCAAATGTCATTCATTGGAATGGTGCTTCAAGCTCTTACGTTTTTTTGATAATATCTTCATGTTTCTGGTCGTATGCACAATTTTTAACTAAATATTCAAAACTATCTATCAAAAAAGTATTCCTTTTTCCATTACATTTAGATGCTGAAACATTAAATTATCTATCTAAGGAACCAAACTCGTGAACTACCTTGTCAACAACACTTAATGCAAATTTTCTTTTGAATATTTTTGAACTCTTCAAATCAGAATTTTACTACTGATATGATTCTATGATATAAGAATTAATCATAAGGTCGTCATCTTTATGCATCGAATACGATTCTTTCACTGGAATGGGTCAAATCGTAAATGAAGGACAAGATCGTTCATTCAATTATCCATTTATTCATTCATCCATATTCCACGGGCAGGGGGTCATTATCCATCCCATAATGGGCCTTGATTGGAGGCCCTAATCTCTAATAAGTGGTGGTCTCCCCGTCTTGGAGCAAATGACTATTCTCCTCCTACAAGGATTAACGAATGAAATAAATGGTGGATAGATGGATGAATAAGTCGATGAATGGCAGAAAAGGAACTGTTCTGCGGGAACTTGCCTGTTCGCCCTTGTCAAATTCCAACGCTCCCAACGTTTCTTAGTTGGAATTTTCGTGGCCAAAAGAAGGGTTTTCACAATGTAAACACCTGTGTGTGAATTCAATTATACTTTTTTTGAAACATGAAATAAAACCATTTATACATACACTAAAGAGTCGTCTTTTCATGATTTTTTTTGTATATGTTTGTTTATGTAGTTCAAACATTTATATATATATATATATATATGGTAATATTAAGTTGACCCACCTAAATCTTATGGTGACAGCTAATTTTAATAGTTTAATCTCTAGGACTTCTTCTTGGATTCGATAAAATGAAAGAGATGTGAATTCAATGGACAACAACATTCAAATCTTTCTCCTTACCAATTATTAGTTTAATATACACCAATTTGATTTAGAGCTCATCTTGCATAATCAAATAATAAAACACAAAAGTTGTACTAAGGATCCTGACCTCATTTGTTAGAGAATCAATCTTTTTGGACTATTTATGGCAGTCAAAAGGAACCTTAGGTCAATTTAATATTCCCAAGGGCAAGGGTTAATCGAATAATTTCTAATATATATATATATATATATATATATATTCCATCTTTATCGAACTGTTAATATTTACAGACAGTTTTTATAAAATTTTAAAACTATTCATATTTAAGACGAATTTAATATTAGAATTCAGATGTAGTATGTTAGTACTTTTAAAAAATCTACTCTTTCACACTATAGTAATTATACTTTAATATTTATCTAATTTCATAAATCAATATAATGTATTTTGTTAGTATAAATTTGTACCAATTTTTTTCTATGTATTGATGATTCAATTATGTTACATTCTATAAAAATATATTCCATTAGTGTAAATTTGATATTTATCTATAAATATGTGTAAAATTGAAAAAATATTTAAATAAAACCTTTGGTTTTAAATTCAAGTTTATTATTTATAGCAAAAAATTGATCAAAAAATCTGTTTTATATCACTAAATATGTTATATTTATATCTAATTTGTTTTGCATGTATGTGTTTTTTTTTTTTTTTTTTTTTTTTTTTTTTACATTGGTTTTAATATTATTTTTATAATGTTAATGGAGATTGTTTAAATGAATCTTATTTGCAACATTGCAATGTGATTTATTCTTAAATTGCATATTATTATTGTTTGGGAGCTTACTTGCAGATATTACATCTAAAGCAAAGCAAGTGTCTCAAAGTCTGTTAGTAATTAAAATTATATTTATTACTAATGAATATAAAAATAAAGGTACAATAATTCTTAGAGTATTTGATATGGTCATTAATTGATATAAGAAGACCAATAATCGAAAAAAATTAAACCTACTGTCAAAAATTAATCGAAATACATTAGTAATATGTCTTAATAATTTAATGCGATTATTTCTATAAATTTATATTCTGTCAATCTTCTTAAAAACAAAATATTTCAAAAACTTTTAAACTTATTAGTGTTTTATAGCTATAAAATTTTAGATTTGAGCATGTAAATGTCAAATATGTATACATGCACAAATTGATTTTCTTAAGAACAAGTTTAATAATTACATATTCAAATCTAAATAATAATTAGTGAGTTTTGTGAATCATGACAATATCATTTGTGACTTTATTTTGAAAGCTATAAACATGCATTAATTTTTTTTTAAAAAAAAACAAAAATTATTATAATAAATCAATATTATAAATAAATTAGGTTTAATAATTATGATTTATAATTTAATGGATTGAAAAAATAATTGGATTGAAAATTAAATCCTATGCTAAATTTGTTGCAATTCACCTACTAAATTGTTTATTTTTTAGAAATAGAATGAATCATTTTTTATGAAAATGAATGATAAATTATTATTTTTTATTATTATAATTATATTTAAATTTGAATATATATTTTGAATTTAAATTTATTGAGACAATATTTTTCATGCTAAGTTTAAATTATAATTATTCATATATAATTAAAAATACTATAATTATAAAACTCTTAATCAAGTCATATATAATGTAGTTTTTTCTTTAAACATACCTTTTGATTGTGTACATGTATGTAATTATAATTTTTCTAATACTTTAAAGAAAGTATAAAAAACATCAAACCTATCCAAAGTAATTAGTGGCCACAAAAAATATCTTATTATTTTTCCTACAAACATTCTAATAATATTTTATTATAATTTTATTAATAATATCAATTTAATTTCAAATAATTAGATAATATTATATTAATTTTTTAAAAATATTTATTATAATATTTATTATAAAATTATAAAATTATATATATATATATATATATATATATATATATATAATTTATTCTTATGCTTTAAATGTTAACAAATAGATGCACATGTTTAAAGATATATAATAGTAGTATTTTTGGAAAGATAATACTAATCATAATTAAATTTTAAGTAACTTAAAGTAAACTTGTTTATATTCTAATTTATTGTTAATAATAATATTTTTAGACTTAAAAATAAATTTTGATTAAATTAATAATTAACAATTAAATTTAATAAATAATTTATTATAAGTTTAGGAAGTACTTATAAAAATAAATTTTCCTTGAAATTCTAATTTGCTAGAAAGATTTTTTTTTCTTTAAAACAAGTTATTAGTTTTTGTTTAAATCTTAATTTTAAGTAGAAAAAGAAATAAATTCATTATTCTCAAATACATGCATTTTATTGAATTGATTTTAAAACTTCAAATGTGTTTAATAAGTCTTAAAATAATTAGACATGTAAGAAGGCAAATAAATTAAATATTTAATATATAAATTACAAAATCTATTACTAATGATTTTTATAAAATATAATAAAAATCATCTTTCTAATATAAGCCTTATGTAAAAAATATATATGAGAGAATATTAAATAGACTTATATTATTATTAAATTAATCCATCCATCTTAACTATCATGAAAAACAAATGACCTCTACATCTATTTCTTTATACTAGATCTAAAACCACATTTATCATAATTACCATATTCTTCATGATAGATAGGTCGATTTAGTAAAAACCTAGGTCTATTTAACATTCTCCTAAATATACTAAGCATATCAATATGTACATAGTTTCAATTATAATGTATTATCAAATCTTAAAATATTTTAAAATTATAATATTCTATTATATAAAAAGATACTAATATAGTCTTATTTTGCTAGAATAAATTCTTAGCACATGTGGAGGCTCATCGCACCAGATCAGATCCACGTGGACTGGTTCTTTACAGTTCGGCGGTGCTTGTACATGGTACAGCGTCAATTAGCACAACCGAGCGCTGTTGATCTGAACCCAGAGCGGCAACACAGATGTGGGTACTGATCGAACCGGCTTGAAGGAACTGGAAGATGCCTAATAGGCATTACAGTGATCAGCTTTGTGGTCTGAAAGTATATTTCAACCGCATGTCCATTATACCCCTTACACACTCCTCTATTGCAGGCTGTTGTCGCAAGGTCCGGAGTTACGATGACCAGGCCGTCGGCTAGGTTTAATTAATCCAGTAATTGCCGGCTTTTGGGAAATTTTTATGGAATCGGTTCCGGACACAGTGTGTGCAGGTGATGTGTCGACTAGCAGCACTTGCACCTGCAGTGACTAATTATGGCCAGAACTTTCGCAGTACTTGGACCCATTACTGCTCCAGAAAGTCTAGTACATGCTTGCAGAATTTTTATCCCAACCGCAATTTATGAGATTAGGATACGTCCATCACGCGGCTGCCAGCGCAGTGGAATTTGTAGCACTAATCAATGATGGTAGCTTTCGGAATGAATTGGATCAGCTAGTTTTAGGACACGCTTCCGCCCAGGCACAATTTGAAAAGATTGTATAGCTTGGAAGTGGAGCGAATGGAACAAGGTAGTCGAGTTTGAGACAGTAAGAGAGATTCTCTGGAGTTCGTCGGTAGCGCGATTTGAAGTTTCAGTTCCAGAAATCAGGTATACAGTGCTTCTGGCCATTTCGAGTTTAATACAGTGAAGAGGGTCCAACCAACTGAGAGACCTGGGCCAGGGCTAAAGTCGTAAACCTGGAAGGCTTGCGAGCCAATGGTGTCAAGCACAAGCATCTGCGTATGCATGGTTGGGCCCCGTCGACATCGGTGTCTCTCTATCGTGAATATGCTACTGCAGTCGTTCGACGCAGTGAACATAGTAGCACGCACGGCTTATTAGTTTTAGCTTTTTATTTACCGACAGAGGCGCTGAAGGAGCTGCAATTGAAGGTGACATCAATCGTATTTCTGCAGAGCACGTTCTGGTAATACTACAAGTTTTTATTTTATACTCTTTTCTGCTTCTGCTGTAGTGAATGTGAAGAATTTTAAAATAATTTTCATACAGCAGTAATACTAGCAAAAATAATGATAATAATACGATTGCTAATAATAATATGGATAGTTCAAGTAAATAAATTTATAATTCCTGAATATAACTCTAGCTGTGCTTTATTGAAAAATTGGGTGTAGTATAAGCACTGCGAAATCGTACACCATGCCGCCTTCGAACCATTGTTTCAGTCGTTTATCTGAACTTTTCTTATCATGTGTAACAATGCAGGTCGAACTTGTGGCTATGACTACTAATTTGACAATAGCGAAGGATCGAACATGGTGTTACGTGCATGAAATAGTCGTCCAGAAATATCACTTGATTTGGACAAGGAATCTGAGTTACATTTTTCTAGAAGTTTATGATTTCAGACTAATTACCTTGCAGACAGCATGAAGGAAAAGCAAAAGAGGGTGAATGTGATAGACCCGCCTCTACAATTTGCAAGTCGAATAGAAGACAATGGAAATCACGAGTACTTATGATGATGATGCTATCTTGCAGGTTTATCAAGTTGGGGATGACAACGGTTGGCCCTCTGTTGGACAGTAATCAGAAGCACTTGTGAAGGAAAAGCATGTCTTGCGGCTTGAGCCTCATTGGTTTCTTATGTCCAACGGTAATGCATCCAATCAGTAGTGTAAGTTTGAGTGCGGAGTAATTCTCTTGATGTCGTTGAATTTATGTGCGCGAAGCAGTTTCAGATTTTCATGGAGATAATGTTTAGTCGACTAAAATATCCTCTGGTTTTCCAACTATTCCAGATTCTGCAGAAAAGTTGCATTTGAATAGTGCATCCTTGCAGACTCAGCCTCGTGATGTATGATCAGCAGCAAGGCATGCAGAGTTTCAGCACTGGATATGTGTTCCCCGACCGGTTAGAGCAACAGAGCAAAATGCGTGAACCAGTCGGTGACGATTTCTTCTTCAATCGTGATCATGGTTCCAGTGGTTCTTTCTTGAGAAAACCACAGCCATTATGTCGTATGGTCGGCTACAATGTTACCCACCTTAACTGCCTACCCTGCTTTCCGCAGCAGCAGAGCCAGACACCTCCTCTACCACTCATCGATCGGGATATTCAGCCAGGGAGAAGGACCTCATGTGGTGATTTTCTAAGTGCCGAATCGACCTTCCGATTTCCACCACAAATGCAAAATGCCAACAACGTTGTTCCAGGTTCCCTGGAACTGAACCAAGGCGTAACTCTGGGACACAGAGCGTTGTCGTTTGTGCGTGGTGATCCCCCCATGGAACAGGCATCTAAACAAGCTGATGATCAAATGGCAGATTTCAAGGTGACGTGTTTCGTTCACGAACAGGATGGATCCGACTTAAGGCAGACCTGGTGCCAACCATCTGATCAAGTCATCACGAATTTGCCGAGCTCTGGCCCGGCTCAAGCATCTCGACATCACTGCCTAGGTCCTGCCCCGAAACGAACATATCCCTACTCAACGACAACCTTTGAATCCGGTGGAGAGAGTAATCGGCCTGCACACCACATTTCAACCAGTGGTAGGCGAAGGGAACTTGCGCCGAAGAAAGGCAGAAGACACATGATTCCGAAGAGAACCGCTCAAGCCGTGCTCAGCAATGTAGTCTCGCAACGTAAGAGTCATATCTGGTCAGAGAGGCAGCGACGCCGCTCCATGAACCAATTATACACAACTATGCGAGCGCTACTCCCTCACCAGTCTGTCAAAGTGAGACTTCAACTCCTTGCACCCTTAACAAGTTGGCTGTTAGGCTTTCAAGACATTGAAGTGAATCAGAAATCCATGCGATCATCCTTAGAGTTATATTCAGTGTCGAATCTCGAGCTCGCACATGGTCTAATGACTGAGTGCGGAGCGTTTTCTTTGTGGGTTGCAGACCGACAAGTCCACCGTTGTTTTGGACATCGTAAATTACATCCGAACTCTGCAAGCGGAGCTGGAAATGCTCTCGAGGCGACGCGACCGACTGGTTACGACACGCAACTTGCACCAGAAATCTTCCCAAGCGTTTTCAGCCCATGGCCTCACTTGTGTGGATCACACGAGTGATGCCTCTGTACTGACGGCTGTGACCACCTTACCTCCGCCGGGCAGCGCTTCCTGCCTGGCCTCTTTCCTGGGCAACAACGTGGCCATCCATATCTGCGGTCACCACCTCTTTGTCACCATCACTGCTCCTGCCCAGCTATGCCTCCTAACACACATCATTGCGACTCTCGATAGCTACAACTTAAACGTGTTAAGTATTGCCGTTAACTCCCGGGACAACACAACCGCATACTCCCTATCAGTGGAGGTAAATATTATTTTTTATTTCAAGAGAAGTCATTGTGTTTGCTGAATGTAAATTGTAATAGAAGCGTCGTGGCTAATTGTGCAAAATAACGTTTGAATTCGAACGACAGGCAAGTCAGGTTGCGGAGGCTATAGGTGACGATCTGCACACAGCTCTGCAGATTGTTATCAACAATTTCTCGTCCAGCGAAATCGAAGCAGCGTGACAGATTTTCTCGTTCCATTCACTATGCTTTTGACGCAAGAATTGGCCAAAGAGGCAAAAGTGTTGCGGACTGAATACTGGATCATATCTGGAACCTCGAACCGGATGAGATGTGGTGTGTTCTCCAGTCTAACGTTACAGTGTCCATGCGACTGGATTACGGAAGCACTTGCATAAGTTATCTTATTGGAAATAGAACAATTGTATTTCAGATACGAGGTTTCCAGGGAGTGTCTAGAAACTCTTCTAGCTCAAACAGAAATTCATGCGTGTGATGAATGTAGTGTCGAGTAAACAGATACACGCATCAGTAATTTCCCTCTACAGGAAATTCAGTGTGCATGGAAATGGCTCCAACATCTTCTGAAATTAAGTGTTCCAATCTGAGGACGCAAAACTACGCAAGTGTAAAGTTCTGATTAAATCGCTAGGATTTTGTGTGTTTAAAATTATGTAACAACAGCTTGAATGTACTGCTTCAGGCTAAATCTGTTGGAATAACCCTGTTCTCAGTATCAAGGGACAATTCAGTTAGCGCTGACGTGGTCTTAGGGTAAACTAATTATAGCCTATGGCTAGTATAAACGAGAGTCCTCGAGGAGCTCAGTGTCTGTGTGTGTGATTCTACACAGTATCACCGTGAGTTCCCGGTGCTATTGGATTCAATATATTTCCATTTTTTCATGGTGTCAGCTGGTTCTCCTCCTGACATCCCATTCGTGCACTTCTGGGCATGAGCTCAGATTCAGAGCTTCCAGAACCTGCCTCACCTAGGACTGCTACACCTGCCTTGCAATCTGACTCGATACCAGCAGATCCATTGCAGGTAACCACCTCTCCTCATTCATTCTTTCCTCGTACCATTGCTAGCGATGCCAATCTCATCCCCGTTGAATGTAGGCTCACAGGTGAAGAAAACTATAGTATCTGGAGCTTTATAATAGAACATGTCTTGAGGAGGGAGGGACTATGGCGCTACATCAAAGAAGAGTGGCCCTCAGTCGTGAGACAATCACCAAAAGAGCGAAGCAATCGGTAGAGCACCAAGGTAATCCTCACCCTTTCTCTGCATCTCAGTTTGTTCACGGAGATCAAATCAGAATGCTACCTTCACTCTCTGTAGGAAGTTCTAAAAACCATGATGGTTTCCACTAACCAATTTAGCAAGAATGACCTCCTGAACCGTCTATTCAACACACGGTTATTCCTAGACATCGGTATGAAGGACTTCTTGTGCAGACCTAGTTGATAAACTCACATAAGTACAAGTGGAGTGGACTGACTATATACTGACCTTGGTCCTTAATGCTCTACCTCATTAATATAATAGATACATAGAATTACTTATGATGCAACAAAGACTTCTCATACTTTGACAGCTTGAGCCCTACTTCTTAGTATCATAGACATATATATATATATACCTAGATAAGAAGTGCTAGGTAGAAGGTAAATATAGATAGATTTGATAATATTTTTTGGTAATGCTTCTTAGAAGCTTCATAGATGTGTATTTGATTTTATACATGTTTATAGTTGATTGATAGGTTAGAAACTAAGCCAACAAGTTAGCCATGTGTTGTACATGTGGATAGCTTGTCGTACAAGCTAATAATATGGTACTCATATAGGAAACCTATTTTTATAAGTTAAGACACATATCTTGTAAATTGAACATGTGTTGGAGGTCGTATTGGATGTCACTGCATAGCTTTTAGTTAATAATATATATAGAGGCAAGAGTGAAGCCTTCTTTATCCTTTTTAATGCTTTTTTAGTCCTTAATCTTATTTTAAGTCTTTTTAGTCTTCTTGTCTTTGACAATAGCCATTCTAATTTTAATATTGTATTAATTTTGAATAAATATCTATTCTTTTTGTATTATATATGAGTTTATTGAGTTTTTGATTCTTTGAAATTCATATCCTTAATAGTTTGATAAGACTACTAACTTATTATTTTTATCTTATTTTTAGAAGTGAATAGACTATTTCACTTTTTTTTATTGTATTTTGAAGGTTGTAGACTATCTACCTTCAATCTAACATTTTAGTTTCATAATAATAATTTTTTTCTTAAAAAAAGTGAACTACCTCTCTTTTTCAAAATTTTCATTTGATATTAGAGATTGTAGAGTCATATGATAACATAATCACATGGTAAAAAATAAAAATATAGATTTTTTTATAAAAAATCTTGGTAGAAAGATGTAGTAGAAAAATAAAGATGAATGATAGGAAGATGGTTAATTTTTTAATCTTAATATTATCTTTTATAGAAGAAACTTCTATTTACTTTGTAAGAGCATTAATGCCTCAAATTAAAGTAAATAAAATAAATAAATAATATATCCATCTTTAAAAATAATATTAGATTTAAAAAATACTTATCTCATATTACCTAAAATTGATATCTGAAAAGGATCAATTATAAACTAAGATTGAAATCAGATCTTAAGGCACAAATTTATACATCTATAGCCACCTTGGCATTTTTTTGTTAATTAAAGAGTGGAATTAGGAAAAAAACTTGTGAAAAGATTTTAGAGAGTTAGTTTCATATCATTTGGATTGATATTGAGGTTTTGAGGGATTTTCAAAATTAATGATATACTCCATGGATTTATATTTTGAAATAAAAATAAGTTTATAAATTTGAAGATTTTATGAATTTTTTAATATATTTACAAGTAAATATTTGGTAATTTTTTATTATACTTTTTGTAAATTTATATGAAAAATTTGAGATCAATCAAATAATTAGATTAAAAAATATAAGAGTTTTAGAAATTTATAGTCTCAGATAATTGAAATTTTGAGTCAATGAGGGATTTTGCAATGTCGAAATATTTTCTAATTTAATTAATGAAAAAATTTGTGAGAGTAATTTAGACTTAAATACCTTTACACAATTCAATTTTTGGAGCAATATAATAGTTCAACAAGGAGAAATCTTTGTTGAAAGATCAACATTCAAGTCAAAGAAGGAGGGTAATCAACAACTAAGAAGTTTTGAGAGCTTTTTTTGTAATTGGTAAGTCCGATTCTTCTCAAACTTTGTATATTTAATAATTGCTTGTCAATTGAAGTTTGGATGAAATTTTAGTTACAATCAATGATTCAATTAATATTTATTGAAATTTCAAATAATTAAAGTAATTTATTAAGATTTATTTTGGATTTTTTTCAAATTTTATTTGAAATTGATTAAGATTTAATTAGGATTTGGTCTAAGAATAGGATTTAGAATTTTATTAAGTTTTGGTTTAGAATTTGATTAGGATTTAGAATTCTTTTAGGATTTGGTAAGAAATTTGATTAAGATTTAGGATTTCATTAAGGTTTAATTAGAATTTAATCTAAAATTTGATTAAGATTCATTAAGATTTTAATTAGGATTAATTTAGGATTTATTTAAGAATTACTTAGGATTTATTCAAGATTTTTATTTTTAATATTTCTTTAAAATTATTATTATTTTTTAAAGATTTTTTTTAAAAATATTTTTTTATTATTTTTTAAAATTAATTTATAGCTTCTTTGTGTTTCTTTTGTATTTTTTAAAAAAACTTTATTTGGATTAATTAAAATTTGATTAGGATATCTAACGATTACTTAAAGTTTATTTTGGATTCTATTGAATTTAGTAGAATTATTGTAGTATTTTTACTTATCTCCCATAGCTAGGTGCTTGGTACATTTTTAAGCAAGAATACATGTAATACAATATAAGTGGTGAACTCAACATAAAAGCTTGAGATAGGAGGTCTTTAAGTTTTTTTATTTTTATTTTGATTTAATAGAAAAAGAAAGAAAGAGATTTGAAGGAGTTATGGAAGGAGCTTCAAGTGAAGTTATAAATAGAGCTTCTAATAGAGTTTTTATTGAAAGACAAGCTAAGTATATAGATCCAACCATTACAAGTAAGTTTTAAGCTTTTACATTATTTATACAGCAACAACAAAGCAATAATTGCAAAGAAGCTTTGGCAACCAAAGCATTATAAGTAGTGGCTAAAAAAGTTGATCAATTTAATGAAAGAAACATTTCAAAGTATTTAAGATATTATGTATGAGAAATAGAATTAAATTGGATTTTTGAAAAGAAGATGTTTAAGCTATTTGAGCTTGTCATAGTACTAAAAATAAGAAAATATTTTATATCTATTATGAAGCATTATAGAAATTTATAGGAGATATTTTTACATACATTAAAAGACAAATATTTCTTAAAAGATATTGATTGTATTACTAAGAAATTATTTCTAAAATGGATTGAGTAGCCCAATAAGAATTTACAAGCAATAGAGCTATTAAGAAAGTTTGAATGGTAGTATTCTTAATTATAAAAGGTGGAAAAATTAATACTAGAGCTAAATAAGGTTGAATTATTTCTTCAATTTTTTAATTGAGAATTATAAGAAAAATTAGAATTTCTTTTTGAAAACAAAGAAGAAGATGAAGGATTGACAACAAAATGGAAAAATGTTGAAGTTGTTGTAGATTTTCTTGCAAAAAAAAAAAGAAAGAAAAAAAGATAAGATAAATATTTTAAGAATAGTAAAATCATCTAAAATTCAAGTGCATACAATACTACCAACAATGTTTATTATTTAATCTCTTGTATCTAAATCAAAAAAAGAAGATATGACAATTGAAGAAATTATACATAGGATGTAAGATCTTTAAATCAAACCTACAAGACTTGAAAAAAAAACTTCTACAAATAATTTGAAGACTATTTCTAAACAAGGGTATATACAAAGATGTATTTGATGTGATAATGCTTCTCATATTAGGAAGAATTGTAATGAATTAAATAACATGATACAATAAAGAATTATTTTTTGAAAAGATAGAAAGGTGGGATTAAAGAATATAAGAGACTTCTTTTAAACCAATTTTAGCAACTAAAATATGAAGGCATTGATTCAAGACTTTTTAATAGAACATAGAATAGCAACACAAAAAAGTACAAGTTATGGAGCTAAGATAGTTAATGACTTTGATAGAAATATAAAAATAAGTGGATTTTAGATTTTTTTCATTTTTAGAATATAAAAAAGAAAAATACCTTAATTTTTTTTTAAAAGCCATAATTATAATACATGGTATAATAAATTCATAAAATCTTGTTGTCATGGATATACAATTGAAGAAGATTCAAGAAGGTTCTAAAAGATTCTTAGAAGGTTCTTATAGATCCTAAAAGGTTCCAAAAGTTTCCAAAAGATTCTAGTAGATTCTAAAAAAATTCTAGAAGGACATAGGAGATCCTGAAAGGCTCTAGGAAGCTTTAGATGATTTAGGAAGTTGCCAAAGAAGGATCTTAGGCTTGCTTTGTTTTCAAGCCTCATGAAAACTTTTCAAGAAGCTTCATAGGACCTAGTATATATATGAGTTGAGGCTGAAAGGATCCTCAATCTCGATAACTCACTTCTTGTGGTCTAGTCAGGACCTTCTTGCTTTGTATCTAGTTATTGTAAAAATATGGAGCTAACTCCATTTCTTGATCTTGAATCCTTTTCTTATATATGGTCCTTAATAGTTTGTCAAAATTATTATAAAATAATATTGGAAGCTTGGTCTTTTTTTGTAGTGAGTAAATTAATTCTCTTCTTTAAAGTACTATAGCATTCTAGAGGTTGTGGATTACCCTCTTCTAGACTAATATTATTCTTTTCTTAATATTATTTTATTTATTTATTTATTTTTTTACCATAGATTAAGTTTTTTTTTCTTTTAAATGTATATATTTCTCTGATTTTTATAGTAGAAGGTGAAAAAGTCAATATAAAAGACTCCAAAGAGATCAAGTTAGATTATATTATAAATGCTCTTGATACATTGAGGATCAGAACAAAGACTTTATTGAATCAGAATGAAGAATTATATATAACCATACATAATGGTCAAAGAGTCAAAGTGCTTCAATCACTACATTAAATGCCAATAAAGGTTCCAAATTTTTAAATGACTATATCTGCTTCAAGAAACATGGGAGGTGCATCTACTTAAGATAATGTTCTGACAACAACAATAATAACAAAAGAACTAAGGATTAGCCTTCTAGAAAAGTTTGATGGCACCTACTCAAAATTTTATGGCTTTATAAACCAAGTATGATTAATCACCTTGCATTAATCTCAAAAATATTTAATTGAAGTATCTCGTATTGGTTTAGTTGGAACCTTGCTCTCAGGTCAAGTTTTATCTTGGCTCGCTCTATTATTTGAAAAGAATTCTCATATATAATACAATTTTGAAGAATTTTTGGTAGAATTTGGTAAATATGATAAGGTTTGTTCTTCAATAACTAGCATTTGAAGCCTTTGATAAGGAATTTTTTTTACATCAATGTATGCTTCAAATTTTTGACAATTAGTATGTGATATAAATTAGAAAGAAGATGTATTGATGAACCAATTTTATTGGGGATTAAGAGACGTTGTTAAAGACTTATTGTTGTCTATGTTAAATTCTCACATACTCAATAAAGCCATTAGTTAAGCTGTGAAGTACAATAACTATTTATTTCAATAATGACAAGATAAATGTTCTTCAATTATGCCACATATATACACTAATTATTTTGCAGCTTCTTCACTATCCAATCCTAATGAGCATTTGGAAGCAAAAGATATATATATTGATGCCATTAACTTCAAACCTCTTTTTGAATAAAAAAAAACATCAAAGGAAACTTAGCCTATACTTATATTATAAAAAACCTCACCACAAGGTTAATAATTGTTTAGAAAAATACCAACGTACATATCAAATGATGAGTGTGACCACATCATCAAAAGCTTTGCAGAAAAATAAGGATATTCAACCACATTAGAAACCATGTCGCTAGATTCTTCACTATCACAAATCAAAAAAAATCTTGTACTCTATACTAGCCCTTCCTATTATTTTATTATACTTGTATAATTAGGACTCACAAAACTAGAATGTCATGCATTACTTGACTCAGAAGCCTCTACATAATTTATTAACAAATAATTTTCTAGATCACATAAAATCTGTACAGTCAAAAAATCCAAAGCTATACTTGTAGAAGTAATAGATGGTCGACCTTTATCCTTTGGAGACATCTTTTATGAGATGATTTCATTATAAATAACCTTCAATAACTGTAGTAGCCAAGTAGTATTTAACATCATTAGATCACCATCAAGTCTAGTCATTTTAGGACTCTTGTGGCTTGAAAAATATAATCTATGGATAAATTGGGTATCTTGAAAGTTGGAATTTCTTCTAGTAGATTATAGAACCTCTAAATCTATAAAAAAAAACTTCTAACACTTAAACAATATTTTCTTTATTGAAGCTAAAGTATTTATGAGGGTGGCGAAACAGGGCACTACGTTTGCTGTCTACGCAAATCTACAATCGAAACTTATGGTTGTTACAACAATAATTTCAAAGGCATATAAGAATTTTATAAATATATTTGAAAAAAAAATGTAGACATCTTTCCAAAGCATGGCCCTTATGATTGTATGATTGACCTTTAAAAAGATGCTCAACCATTATTTGGATCCATTTACAATTTATCTCAAAATGAGCTTGCAACTTTAAAAGAGTACATTGATGAAAATTTGGCTAAGAATTTTATTTGACATTCCAAGTCACCAACTGGTGCTCCAATGTTATTTGTAAAGAAAAAAGATGGATCTTTATGGATGTTTTTTAATTATTGAGGTCTTAATAAAATCACGGTAAAAAATTAATATCCATTGCAGTTGATATCTGGACTTTTTGATCAACTTAGCCAAGCAAAGATCTTTATAAAGATTGATCTATAAGATATGTATAACTTAGTATGCATTAAGGAAGGAGATGAATCAAAGACAACATTTTGCTCCAAGTATGGACATTTTGAATACAATGTCATATCTTTTGGACTTATCAATATATCAGTCATATTCTAATTCTTAATGAATGATATATTTTACGAGCATCTTGATGACTTTGTTGTGATCTATTCTTAGATTTGTTAATTTCTATAGGATTTTTATTAGAAATTAGTCGAAGATCATTGCTCCACTTATATGGTTGACATACAAGGATAATTTAGATTGGGATCCCGAAGCAGAGAAAGCTTTTCAAAGCTTAAAAGATGCTTTCACAACAGCTCTAATTTTGATACATCCAAATTTTAACAAGCCCTACTTTAAAGAGACTAATGCCTTAGACTTTGCATTACAAGTAGTTTTTTTACAATATGGAGAAGGAAAATTTCACCCAATTGCATTCTATTTTAGAAAATTCTCAATTGTAGAAATCAACTATAAAATCTATAATAAAGAGCTACTTGCCATAATCGATTCTTTTCAAGAATAGCACCACTTTCTTGAAGGTGCCTCTCATCAGATGATTATATATATAGATCACAAGAATCTTAAATAGTTCATATCAACCTAAGTCTTGAACCATCGCCAAGTGTGTTGAAATATATCTATATCATGTTTTGACTTTTGCATCACGTATCGACTCAAGAAGCAACAAAAGTTATTAATTGTATTATCAAGACATTCATACCTTGAACCACCATCATGCTCATTTGATACTATTTTTGTAGTTATTGATTGATTGACCAAGATTTCACATTTTATATCTTGTAAGAAATCAAATATTAGTAAAAAGATAGTAAGATTCTTCATTGACAATATCTATTGTTACTACAAGTTATCAAATAATATTGTATTGAATCATGGATCACAATTTGTATTAAGGTTTTGGAAGATACTCTTCAAGATTCTTAAGGTTGATATCAACCTTTCTTCTACCTTCCATCCTCAAATTGATGGCCAAACAGAGTAGGTCAACTAAATTCTTGAGGAATATTTGAGATGCACCATCAACTATCAACAAGAAAACTAGACTTCCTACTTGTCATTGGCATAGTTTGCATATAACAACACAATCCATGTAGCTACGTAATAAATTCCATTCTATTCAAATTATAGTCATCATCCAAAGTTGGATATGATAGAGACTTCAAAGTTGGCAAATCCAACAGCAGAGGGATTTGCTACAAGGATGGCCGAACTTCAAGCAACCATAAAGATTCATCTAGAAAGAACTCAACAATGTTATAAGCTAGTGGCAGATGAATTAAAGAAGGAATATCCTCCATTCTAAGTTGGTAACAAAATGTGGCTTCTTTGGCGCAATATAAAAATGAAGAGTCCATATAATAAGTTGGACTACTGAAGGTTGAAACCATTTGTGATTGAGAACCAAATCAATAATGTAACTTATTGCTTGGAGTTACTTTTATCTATAAAGATTCATTTAGTCTTTCATATTTTACTTTTGAAAAGATATAAAGAATCGAATATATGAGATCAAAGACAACTACCACTTCCTATGGTTGATATCAATGATCAGATTGAATTTGAGGTAGAAGATGTATTAGATTCAAGGATAAGATATGGGAGGCTTGAATATCTGATCCATTAGCATAGATATGATATCAACAATAGCACGTGGGAACCAACTAGCAATCTTATAAATGCATAAATTAAGGTTTAAAAGTTCCATCAATTTAGACCAAAAGTGGCAAAATAAAGAACAATAGTTTAGTAAGATGGCTTTACTATGAAGATTTTTAATTCTTGGCTTTATAAAGAAGGAGAGGAGGCAACCTTTGAAGAGGCAATTTTTTCAAATGTTTAGAACAATATAAGTTAGTAGTTTGAGTTCATAATCATAGCCTATTTATATTCTTTTGGTCTTACCTATTTTTATGTGATATGGATATTTAAGAGATAGATACTATCATCACTAACATCATGAATAGCAAAGATGAGTCCAAGATAATGAACTGCTTGAACCATAAAGATGTTGAAGGATACCTAGCAATAGGTTGCTGATAATTATATTTGAAGTAGAACTTACCTATGAAGGACATGCAGAAGGAATGTTTATATGACAATTTTATAACAAAGATACTGAAGTTCATGCTTGGTTATAAGTAAAAGGCTTGGGGTACTATTGGTGGCTAGATAGACTTATGAACCATTTGCCTTACAAAAAACAAATAGAATATATTACGGATATCATGCGATAGATCTTCAACTTCTTGCGCATATACTGATTTGCATCAACATTACTTCTTAGAGACCTTAAAGCTAGAAGAAGAGGTGATGTCATGGACATACAATTGAAGAAGGTTTGAGAAGATTCTAGATAGTTTTAGAAGGTTCTAAGAAGCATCTTGTAGATCTTAGAGGATTCCAAAAGGTTCCAATAGATTCTAAGAAAGTTCTAGAAGGTCATAGGAAATCTTGAAAGATTTTAGGAGACTTTAGATGATTTAGGAAGTTGCCGAAGAAGGATCTTAGGCTTGCTTTGTTCTTAAGCCTCATAAAAACTTCTCAAGAAGCTTCCTAGGGCCAAGTATATATAGGAGTTGAGGCTAAGAGAATCCTTAATCTTGACAACTCATTTCTTGTGATTTAGCAAGGACTTTCTTGCCTTAAATCTAATTATTGTTTTAATGTCAAGCTAACTCCATTTCTTGGTCTTAAATTCTTGTCTTGTATATGGTCCCTAATACTTGTAGAAGATATTTTAGTTCATACATATATTGCTAAGAGTCAACATGAAGCCTTGATAGAAGAAAAGAAAAGAAAAAATTTTGATGATACAAGTTAAGAAAATTCTTTTAAGAAGCATAGTCAAGGAGACAAGGCTTATGAGGCGACTCCATATAAATTGTCCACAAAAGATATTTCAATAACATTGGGAGAAAAAAAAAAGAAAAAAAAGAAAAAAAAAAAAAAAACAAAAAATAAGATAAATCAATAGCTTATAAACTATTGACTTCTTGTCTTTGAGAATAGCCATTCTAATTTAATAATATACCATCTTTGAGTGATTTTTTAGATTTTTTGAGTGATATAAGAGTGTATTGATGTTTTAATTCTTTGAGATTCATGTCTTTGAAAATTTAACAAGAATTCTAATTCATTGTTCTTATTTTGCTTTAAAAGTAAGTAGATTATTCTACTTCTATTATTGTATTTTTGAAGGTTGAAGACTATCTACCTTTAAATTAACTTATAGTTTTTAACATTAATTTTTTTCTTAAAGAGATGATTACTTTTTTTGAGAAAATTTTTATTTGATATTAGAGTTTGCCAATTATCATCCTTTAATTTTATTTTTTGAATTTGTTTGAATTATTTATGAAAAAAAAATTAAAAATACTATTCTTAATAAAAATGAGAAGATATTTACAACAATTGTAGCTCTTTACAAGCTTTTTAATACTCTTAAAGTAGAAATCTCATATATTTTTAATATGAATTATGGAGTTATTATTCCTATGCCTATACAAGATATCAATTTCGAAGTTCAAAGTTTACACCAAAAAATTATGAAATTTTAGACAAGCAAATAGATTAAGTTTACAATTAAATCTAAGAAGTCTTACTAATATAAGTATAAGAGAGGCAAGGATAAGTATGTCTAAGAAATTTGATGGAAGAAGATCAAAGTTTTGACAATTTTTATAATAAATAAAGCTTTATATAAAATTACATCATTTTTAATATTTTAATGGATTTACTTAAGTTGGATTTATATGAGCACTTTTCTTTGGAAGTGCTCTTTCTTATCTTGTATCTTTGATAAAAAAAGATTCAAAACTATTCTATAATTTTAATTTATTTTTAGAAATATTTATAATTATATTTAGAAAAAGTGATTAAAAAAAGTTAATAGAGATCAAACTTATATTTTTACAACAAATGTCAAATTTTGCCACCATGTATGTTGTTGAATTTTAGAACCTAATTTGTGACATGGATTGGAATGATAAAGTTCTTATTAATCAATTTTGATATATATTAAAAGTTAATATCAAAGATTTATTGTTGACGATGCAAAGAGCTCACTCATTGAAGCAGTTTATTGCTCAAGTCATTAAATGCAACAACCGACTCTTTAAAAGATGTTTAAAATAAAGATTTGGGTAAAGAGATATAAGTCATGTCATGGCAATACCTTCTAAATTTTCAAAAGCTTATTCATCTAAGGTAGAGCCTATGTAAATTGACAGGATACATTTTCAACTTCTTTTTGAATAAAAAAAGATTCATTATAGCTAAGAAGGTTTCTACCTATATTTTAAAAAATCCAAGCACACTCTTCAATATTATTTGAAGAAGCAATGTTATTACAAAATGAAGAGCTTGGTTGCCAAAGAGAAGAATGTATCAAAAAATGAGTTTCTCTAACTACAATAATGACCATGCAGTTAGATGTCAAGGACATGAATTTCAATAAAACAAATCTCAATATACTCTCTTGTTATTCAAAAAGACTAATAAATCACTCAAAGATGTTAATATATTGAACAAGAATGGCTATCACCAAAAACAAGAAGACTAGAAAGTCTTAAAAACAAAACTAAAGACTACAAAGGTATTGACAAGAATGAAGAAGGCTTCATTCTTGCCTCTATATATACTCTTTAATTAGAAGTTAGATGATGATCTTCTATAGGACCTCCAATATGTGTTGACTTTTTTAGTCATATGTCTTAATTTCCAAGACAAGTTATTTATATGTGTGCCATATAGTCAGCTTGTTTCATAAGCTATTAACATGTTTTCAAGTTGTTGTTTGGCTACCATATGAAAATATTGTGTTTATATATTTGATATATAATTTACTAAGTAAAATAATAAGAATTATATTAGTGGATTTTAATTGGTTGTAGAGTATAATTAGATTATTACTTTAAAAGGATATTATTTAAAAAAACTACTATTAGAATTTACATAACTTTATTATCTTTTGATAGTCGCTTTTAAGATTAATTTTGATTGATAGTAATATTTATATATTTAAAGTCACCATTGTTAGACATTGGTGACCTTTGAAGTTTTATTTTGTTTCTTTTATTTGTTATTTAGGATATATATTATATAAAACTTATTAAAAAAAGAATTGGAGAGAGGTCTTGGTAGCAAAAAGAAAAGTTAGGTTATTCATATAAATGAATGGAGATGAATGATGAAAATTTCTATTCCTATTGGCCAAAAATCATACCCAATGGACTTCAAGGAAGTTATCTAAGGCCATATTAGCAATTAGAATTACTCTTTCAAGGCCATTTGAACTTTGGAGGCTAAATTTCGTAAGGTCAAGATTTTAGCTATGGTTTTGGTAAATTTTTTGAATAATTTGGAATTTTTATAAATGAGATATAGATGCTTAAAGTTAAGGTATAGATTTTGTATCCAGTGTCACTTTTTTGGACATAACATGCGCTTTCAAAAGCAATGAAAGATTGGTGACTAGGATTTAAGAAGGCATTTTTTTGGCTACGCTTTTTGCATATTGCTTGATGAATTCTAAGTTGGAATAAAGGAGTTATAAGAAGTTGAAGTCAAAAATTGAAATCTAAGGATAGTAAGTGATCTAATTTACTAGTGGTTGTATTTTGAGCTATATCTTGAGAAATTTGACAAGTTTTTGGTTAAATATTTTTAAGAATTTATATAATCATGTTAATAAATATTATTTACAAATATTGTGGCATTTGAGTTTTGGATTTTTAAGATATAAAGAAAATAGTGCTTGGATACTTATAAGTAAGGCTTTAGAATACTTAGAATTTTAAGATGCCAAAAGATTGATAATAAATTTACAGTTTATTTTTTTATAGTAAATTTTAAGGATAATAACTATGTTATATAAAAATTTGAAAGAAATTGAACAATTGAATCAAGAGATACACGATTGTAAATTTCAGGAAAAAAAAAGTTTTAAAAAGGTTTTATTATATTTTGAGCTTTTATAAAAATTAAAGAGATTTTGGAAGGCAAGACTTTATATACAAGTTAAAGGTGGAATAAATCACTTATTAGAGCTTAGAAAATAAGTTAAAACTAAAATTTCTATAGCTAAATACTTCATATATTTTCAGATTATAAATCACACCATACAACAATATGTGATATGTGGTTAACTTGATGATCAAGTTTTTAACCTATCAATCAATTATAAATATGTGTAAAGTCAAAACTATGTCTATGAAGCTTCTTGAAAGCTTTTTTAGAAGATATTATGAAATTAATTTATATTTACTTATTTCTATCTAATCAAGTCAGTAACTATTGGAATAAATGTGTATGTCCATGATATTACCTCTTCTTTTAGAGACAAATTCTACAAGGAGTAGTTATCATCTTTCATAGATCTTACAATTCTTTATCTTAGTTTTGATAGATGTCATGGATGAAAAGTCTTAATTCTCTTTGTTACATATGAAAGATTCTCTATTAGCTCCTATGTGTATTTATTAATATCATATTCCTACCAATAAATAAGATATTTCAACCTATTTTGGCACTCCCTTAAATCTAAGACTTCTTCTATTTTAAACTTTTGATTATTATCCATTTTTATAGGAATAGGTGGCATTTGTCTTCTTCTCCAAAGATTTACTATCTTATATAGCTCAAAAAGAAAGATGTGGAATATGAATTGGATCTTAATAGACTCCGATAAGAAATGAATATAATATTCAAATTATATAGATATACTTGATAAGCAATAAGAATGACTTATTCACAAATAAGAAAAGGTCCAAGTCTATAATAGTCCAACTTATTATAAGAATAAGTAGTCTTGATATTACAATGAAATAACCATATCTTGTCATTCACTTTGAATTGTGGTTGTTCCTTGCAATAGGCATCCGCATTGATCTTTCATCATTCTTAAGCTTCTTTTAATTTTGCCTTCATTTTTGTATATAGTTTTGACAAATAATTTGTCAAATCTTTTATTATAGCATTATTAACTTTTAAAAAGTCAAAAGTATTAAGTTGTGGATAATAACCATAATTGGCAAAAAAAGATATTTAATGAATAGAAGAATGTATCAAATTATTGTATGCAAACTTTGTTGATGGAAAAATAATTATCTAATCATCTCAATTATAATTAATGGTACACTTCAAATATTGCTCTAAAACATGATTCACTTGCTTTTTTTGTCCATTAATTTGAGGATGAAAAGCCAAAGAGAGCTTTGTATCCATCTTTAAAATCTTAAAAAATGTTCTTCAAAATCTTGATATAAATTAAATCTTCCTATCTATGATAGAGATAGATATTATTAAAAAAAATTTTAGTCATTTCTTCACCTATGATATATTTTTTACATAGTAAAAAATTAGCCGTCTTGATTAAATAACCCATTATTATAAATATAAAATCATACAAACTTGAGATTAAAAGATTTGTCATAAAATCTATAAAAATAAAAAACTATGGTTGTTTTGGAATAAGTAATGGCTGAAGAAGTCCATAAGATTGATGCCAAGGAGTTTTTAATCTTGAATAAATATCACATTATTCTACAAAGTCTTTAATTGCCTTCCACATTTGATGCTACTAAAAATCTTTTGACATTAGTTCCAAAGTCTTATTATATCCAAAATCACCGACTGTTGAAAAGTCATAATGAACTTGAAAAATATGCAATTATGCTTTATTTTTTAAAATATATAATTTTTTCTTAAAATAGAATAGATTATTTTAAAACTTAAATCTAAAAATATCATGAAACTTAGAAGAATTTTTCTTAATATCATAAACAAAAAGATTAGATGACATACTTGATTGAATTTATTTAACAAAGATTCAATCAATAGTCAATATTGATGTTATTGCTCAAAGATGAAAATGTTATGACTTCAAAAAAATTATTCTTTGTTAATCAAAAGCTGCATCTCTTTTTTTTGGTGTAAGTTAAGAACATCTAAAAAGGACATCTCACAAATCTTGTTATTTTTTTGATTGATAAGTAATCTTAAAATCAAATCTTAATAAAGACATGCTCCAAAAGGCTTGACAAGAATTCAAAATACATACCAATATTAAATACTTGAGGTTCTTATAATCCGTATTCATTGTAACTAATATCATAATAGATAGAGTTTGTAAAACAAGACTAGATTATTTTTAAGATCTAAGATCCTTCCAATCCAAAGTAATATAAATTTTTTTATAATATAGGAAAATATAGACCAATACAAAATTAAAAAAAATTAAATAAAATAAAACATAAAAAGTAGAATAGAACAAAAGAGAATAAAATAGAATTGAATATAAAAGTACAAAATCAAACTTTACTAAGAAAAAGGGACCAAAACTATACGTGATTGGCTATCCAAATGGCCTTAGTTAGTCTTATTTATACTTTTTTCAACCATCTTGGAATTTTTTAGAATATTTTTAATAGTAAGCCCTACTTAGATAACCACCATAATTTTTTTTAGAATATTCTATGTTAGATCCTTTATAGACCACAACCTAGTTTTAATTCTAAAAACTTTTAAAAACTTCTAAAAATTCTTCTAAAAATTCCTCAAATATGGTTCTTACTACCTATTTTTATGCATTGATAGTACAAATATCTTATCCATATCTCATTATAGTTAATCTTCTTCCATTAATATGGAACATCTTTATTCGGCTCTTGATGGTATCTCCAAATTATTTCTTGACAATAGGTGAAGTTTTGTGCAGGTTTCCATGTTTGTATAGAAGATGGAATAATCTTTCTTGAGGACTTTGTACTGAAATTGTGGACATCAATTGCCATGGTGTCATGTTGCAACATGACTATATGCTGAAAGATGATAATATGGATCTTATTATAGAAGAGACAAGTTAAAAGATAAAATAAAAAAAAATATAGATAAAATATAAGAAGTTAGTAAAACTTTCATTAGTAATGCTGCCTTTCTAAAAAAGTGACTTCTACTTACTTTGTAGGGCCATAAATAAGGAAAAATAAGGTAGATTGAAAAAATAAATAATATGAATATCTCTAAGAAGAAGTTAAGAATAAATTTTAGAAAAAATTATCTAAAAAAACTAGATATTGATACCTAGAGAAGGCTAGTTATGAACCAAGGTTGAAATCAGACCCCAAGGCACAAACCAAGCCTCAACAATGATTTTGGGGTTTTTTTGGAGATTGGAGGGTAGGATCTATAAACAAAGTTGATAGAGTTTCAATGAGCATTGGTTTTAGGTGATTTGGATTTGTATTGACTCTGTAAGAGCTTTGTAAAGTTGAAATTTGTTTTGGATGACTGTAGATTTGTGAAATAAAAAGGATAATACTTTTTGGAGAATTTTGTAAGTTAGGCAAAAGATCTATAAATGAAAATTTGAAGGTTTGTAGATTTATATGTATTCAATACATGCTATGAGTTTGAGTTGCATCAAAGAAATGGATTAAGGATTATTGAGGTTTAAGTGGATCGAGGACTTGAAAAATAGAGTTTTAGGCCTATTTAGGGTTTCTAATATTTCTTGCAATCTATTAGTTGAATTGGAGTAAAAATTATACATGTAGGTAGTAGACTTATTTTTTTATATATATAAAAAATTTGAAATCAATTGAACTGTTTGATAAAGAGATATTGATGCTGAAAATTTAACATTCAGATTGAAGAAGGAGGCTGGTCAATATCCAATGAAATATTAGGGTCGATCTTCTTTTTGGTGAGTTTGATCTTCTTCAAAACTTTGTACTTGTAGTCAACTTAATTGTGAAGTGCTATGCAAAATTTGAGTTAAAATCAATGGTTCATTCATTGGTTATTGAGATTTAAATTTGCTGTAGAAATTATTTGGATTATTTAAGATTTGTTTAAGATTTGTTTAGGGTTTGATTAGAGTTTGATTAAGATTTATTTAGGTTTTTTTAGGATTTGATTAGGATTTATTAGGATTTGACTAGGATTTGATTAAAATTTGTTTAAAATTTAATTAAGGTTTATTTATGATTGATTAGGATTTGATTGGAATTTGATTAGAATTTGGTTAAGATTTGATTAGGATTTGGTTAGGATTTGATTAATATTTGATTAGGATTTGGTTAGAATTTGGTTAGGATTTGATTAAGATTTGGTTAGGATTTGGTTAGGATTTGATTAGGATTTAATTAGAATTTGACTAGAATTTGATTAGAGTTTGATTGGGATTTGATTAGATTTTTTTTAGGATTTTATTAGGTTTTGATTAGGATTTTTTTAGGATTTGACTAGGATTTGGTTAAGATTTATTTAAGATTTGATTAGGATTTGATTAGGATTTATTTAGGATTTGACTAGGATTTAATTAAGGTTTTTATTTTAATATTTGATTAAGATTTCTATTTTAGTATATTTTGGAATTCCTATGTTATTTCTTTATAATTCCTTTAAAGGGTCTTTAAGAATACTTTGTGTTTCTTACATAATTCCTTTGTAATTTTGATTGAATTTGATTGATATTTGATTATACTTGCTAATTTTTAATTTTAATTTATTTAAGAATATATTAGAGTTATTAAGACTTATTGTTGCAATTTTTCTTTTATCTTCTACAACTAAGTGTCTAGTGCATTTTCAAGCCAAATGCCACATTGTCGTAATACTTCGGGCACCTAGCTGTAGAAGGTAGAATGAAAATTGCAACAACAAAATCCTAATTCTAATAGAACACTAATAATGCTAAATAAGCTTTAATCAAATTCAGAGAAACTTCAAAGAAATTCCAAAGAAAAAATAAGAAATCTTAAAGAAATATTAGAATGATTACAAACATATCTCAAATACATCTCAATTCAATCTTAATTTAATCCTAGTTGAAATCTTATTGGACTTCATTCAAACTTTAGGCCAAAAACTAACTAAATCTTAAATCCTAAATAAACTCAAATAAAATCCTAAATCCTAAATCAAATCCTAATCAAATCCTAACCAAACCTTAAATCCTAAACCAAATCCTAAATTCTAAATCAAACTCTAAAAAAATCCTAAATCCTTAATCCTAAATCAAACCCTAATCCTAAATCAAAGCCTTATCAAACCCTAATCCTAAATCAAATCCTAACCAAATCCTAATTCTAAATCAATATCATAACCAAATCCTAGTAATTTCTACAAAAAAATTAAACCTCAATAACTAATGAATGAACTGTTGATCTTAACTTAAATTTTTCACACTTCTTAAAAACTAAGTTGAAAACAAGCACAAATTTTTTGAAAAGGATCGGAATTACCAAATTGATGATAACCTCAAAAACATGCTTAGGTATTGGCTGGCCTCCTTCTCTAACCTTGATGCTAATCTTCTAGAGCCAATATCTCTTCTTTTCACCATTCGATTGATCTCAAAATTTTCATTCACACAAAAAAACAAGTCTAATATTATCTCTCAAAAATTTCACTCCAATCCAACTAGTAGATTGCAAGAAATCTTAAAAATCCTTACTAGACCTAAAATTCTACTTTTTGAGACCTTGACTCACTTAAACCTCAATAATCCTCAAATCAACCGTTAGATCGAGTTTAAATTTACAATACATATTGAATACAACTATAACCATTAGTCCAAAAAATTTCACCCATAGATCTATCACAAAACTCTTGAAATCATCCAAAATATAAATCCTATTTTATTTCACAAAATCCAAGTCATCCAAAACAAACCTTGACTTTGCAAAGCTCTTACAAAGTCAATACAGATCCAAATCATCCAAAACTAATGCTCATTGAAACCTTATTAAGTTTTTTCTCTAATCCTACTCTTCAACCTACAAAAGAGTCCCTCAATTGCCGTAGGTACTTGGTTTTGTGCCTTAGGGTCTGATTTCAACCCAAGTTGATAACCAACCCTCTTTGGATATCAATATTTAGTTTTTTTAGGTAATTTTTGCTAGAATTTATTCTTAACCTCTTTCTAAAGATGTCTATATCATTTATTTTTCCAATCTACCATATTTTGCCTTATTTTTGGCTCTATAAAGTAAGTAGAAGCTATTTTTTCCTAAAAAGGCAGCATTACTACTAAAAGTTTTATTACCTTTCTATCTTTTATTCATATTTTTCTATTTTTTCTTTTAACTTGACTCTTCTATAATAAGATCTATATTTCTATCTTTCACTATATGGTCATGTTACAACACGACAACATAATATGACAACGATAAAGATAGTGATGCTTCAAAATGCCATCCACTCCATACTTTTGTTAATCATCAATTATAACTAGTGGTGATGGTAGTTGGCGTTGATCTAAAAAGCACCTTTGCTGAGTATGAAATTTTTTGAGTTACAAAACATGGAAGATTGGATGGACCCAAATATGTAGTGAAAGCTTAAGGTAACATGCAACATCAAAAATGACTACAAAAATGTAAAAAGATTCAACCTATCGAGGTGCTAATTTATGGATTTTGGTTGATGTAGCAAGTAGAAAGTTGGCATTAGAGAGTAATACATGGTCACCTTCTTAGAGGATCTTATATTGTTAGTAGTTATTTGCATATTGCATCTATCAATTTTGTATGATAAAAAATTAATATTGTACCTTTTGCAAGGCCATTGTAAGCCATTATATAAACTCTTTTATTATCAGGTTGTTGATGTCAATAGGACAATAAAGAGTTATTGGTGTAATGAGATGCTATTTGGTATTAAAAAAGAATGGTGAATAATTGATACTTCTTTGAATATTATCATCATAAGAAAACTCCAAGGATATCAAATATTCATCTTAGTCATTATGATGAACTACCATAAATATCCATAACATATCTTCTAAGGTTCAATTTGTATGCTTTATTTATCCATCTATTTGAGGATGAAAGGCCATTGATATTACAAGCCGTGTGTCTAGTAGCTTGAACAAAGCTTGCCAAAAACTTCTTGTGAAGTGTAGATTCTAATTTGAAATGATGACACAACGTAATCTATGGTGATAAAAGACAATATCAAAGAAGATCTATGCAAGTATTGGGATATCAATATCAAAGCGTATTACAACTAAGTGAAGTTGCTTTGAGAGTTGGTCCACAAAGATAACAACAGTGGTATAATTATAAAGTGTCTATAAAAAACATGTAGTGAGATTCATAGTTATGGTAATAAAATTGGCTGCAATAATCTAAGTAATATTATGTTGTATAGTTTTTTATGTTAGCATGACTTATAAGAGCATAAATATAATATGTATTGTCTTTTTTGAGAATGCATCAAGCACGTAGCTGTAGAAGGTGAAGTTGTGTTTTACAAATATCAAAGGAATCCTAATCGGTTTCACCCATATAAGAAGAATGCAATTTGAATTTCAATTCAAAAGTGCTTAGAGCTAATATAAAGTGCTCAAAATCACTCTTTTTAGTAATTTCAACTATATTCAAATTCCAATTGCCTTATTACTTTTACAATTAGGTAATTTTGATTTCTCCTTATAAGTCCTAATCTTAATAAATGAATTTTAGTAAGATGTAACTCTTAATTTGACCATCTACTTAGTGCAAAATTTTGCATAAAAGTGACACTACAAGTGTTCTACATGCTCTAAAAAAATCAATTCAATTCAACTTACAAATTATTAGAAAAATTCCAAAAACTGTATTGATGTCACTTGATTGCGAACTTAAAAGTTGATGTAGATGTTCCAATAGTGATTTCTCCTTCTCCAACTATTAACTTCAATTCAAAATCAGTACATAACTTGATATTAAAGTCTTCTACTACCATGCCAGATTTCTCCTTGATCCAACTTGTAGATCTTTAAATATAATAGAAATCCTATCCAACCCTAAACTACCAACTTCTTATACTTTCTTGTATCAAAACTTAGATATCTCTCAATTTCACCATTAGATTAATACAAAATTTTACATATACTTAGCACATTCAATCAACTAAGTACTATCAAATTTTGAATAATAAATATAACAACAATTGCACGAACTAATTGAGAGTGCTAGCCCTAATTGTACTGCATAAATCTTAAGTCACTGATAAAAATTCTAACTTTGAACAATAATTACAAAATCATTCTAAATCCTACAAAAAAAAAACCTTACACTTTTGAAATAAGCTTAAAGCTAACTCACAAATTCCTATTAGCAACCTTCAAATGCTCTTCTACTTTGTCATAGATGGCCATTTTAATAACTAGAGGTTTGATTTTGACCTTATCTACAAATAGTTGATCCTTGGATATCAATCCAATCTATTTGTGAGCCAAATTTTATAACTCATAATATAACTAGAATAAATATTAGAATAAAATAATGAAATTAAAAAAAAAAGTTTAAACATAATTAAGTAGGATAAATTATTGAAAAGAAAGTCTCATATAGGTATTAAGAATTGAATACAATTATAATGGTGGATGAAATGATTGTAGTTTAAAATTAGATTAAATGAGATAGTAGTGTCATATTTATAAAGTAGTGAAGAAAGGAATAAATAATAAAAAATATATTATTTATACTTTTAGAATTAAAAAAAATATATTAAAAATAATAAAAAAATTGAACATATTATTTCTAAGAAAGAATAGAATAAGAAAAACTTCCAAAAAGAGCTCCTAATAATCTCTCATAAGAATGTATTGGAAATTTAAAAAAAAAAAAAAAAAAAAAAAAAAAAAAAAAAAACACACTTATATACATAGATACAGATTGATGACTTATTTTGGTAAACCAGTCTAAGCTATACATGTTTTGGTCTAGACAATTTTCGACTAGGTAAGTTATGTCAATAGTATTGGGCGGATGAGGTATGAAGCACCAAAATATGAACAGAAGGAAATTAACAAGGGTAGTGAAGCAAAATAGCACAAGATGTGGTAGATAATAAGCAAAGAAGTCAAGGTAGGGATGATTTGGTCGGGGATATGTATGTTGTTTAGAAAGTTTGTGCTTGGAGAGAAATGAGAATTGCTAGATAGAATAGTAATTTGTATCAAAGTTGTATAGAAAATCAAATTATGATTTAATTTTATAAGATGAGTAGAAGAATCTAGGATGAAGAAGGTGATGATTATAGCAAAATAATGTTATTGGTTGTAGAACATAAGAGTAGATTTAGATCAATAAAAAAAAGTTGTCGATTAGGAGAAAGAGAGGGTGCCAATTTTAGAAGAGCTCAAATTGACTAAAAGAGAAGTGATGGAAGTATTGCATTAGGTTGGTGTTGATGGATCTAAACTCTATAGTCATTTTAGAAGAGGCGGTGAGGTGATGATATTTCTATATAAACAACCATTATATATGGTGGTTTTAAATCTTATATCATTGATGGAAAAGATAACTAAAGGAATAGAACAAACAGAGCAATTTATATATAAATATTAAAATGTCTTTCCAATCAACTTACCTAATGGCATGCTATATGATTAAAGTGCCTCTTTTTAAATAGAAATATTGCCTAGGATCAAACTTGTAAGTTGGAAAATTTATCACCTTGTACCAAATGAACTTGAAGAGTTATAAAAAACATAAGATGAACTCTTGGAGAAGAGCCTAATTCAAAAAAATATGTCACCATAGGAAGAACCTATATTCTTTGTATCTAAAAAGATGGTAGACTCAAGCTTTTCATCAATTATTGAGGCACTAGTGAACAAACTATGAAGAATGCATATCTACTTTCACATATAGATGATCTTCTTGACCAACTTCAAGATATAATCATCTTCAACAAATTTGCTTAGTACTTGCTATTGATGCTTTTACTAAGAAGCGTCACTTTTCTACTATATTTTGTTATTGACTTGATGAATCTCAAGATTATAAATCCACCTTAATTTTTTGGTGCCTAAATTTTGACATTTTAGACAATCTCCAATCTAGTAGCCTTGATCTCAATAATAAAAACACAATTCCTCTTGTGCCAATATTTTTCATCTTTGTAATATCAATAATCTTTGCAAGGCATTAATCTCTATTGGTATTGGTTGTTATGTCATAGTATTGGATAGTTGCATAGGACTTTGTGCTATAAGTCATTTTCTATGATTTTTGAAATCTATAGTATTGATCTTCTTTGCAATTTTAATTCCATCTTCAAATATTTTAGAATCACTTAAATCCACCTCTCAGTGGAATATAAGTTTCACTCCTTGTATGAATTAATCTATCATCTCTACCTTTAAAATATTATCAACTTAGAGATATAGAAACTTGAATCAGGAGACATAATCTTGCACTAATTAGAATTGTATAAGATTAGCCAATTGATTGTCTGCTATCTTTTTCACATTGATGGGCCAAAATTGATTCTTAAACTTGGTCTCAAACTCTTTCTAGTCATAAAATCTATCTTAAGTTCCAAAGCTTTTAGCTTGATGTTGCCACCAAATGGTTGCTGCATCTCTCAAATAGCTGGCAACATACATAATTTCTTTGGTGGTGTTTATCTTAGATAATTGGAGGTATTGTCAGATATTGAAGAGCCATTGGCATACATCTTCTTGCCTTGAAGTTCTAAAGTATGTATCATGCTTATTTAATTTTAATCTAATAAATGCCAACTCTCTTATCCTAAAGGCTTGCATTTGTCCTTGCGCAGTAGCTATCTAGCCTAAAAAGTATTATATTTGAGTTTCTATATAAGATTGCTTTGCCATGTCTTTCATGTTATAATTTCCTTATTAAACTTTGCTACTATAATTTCTTCTCATCTTTCAATTGACTTCTTAAAAGTAGCTTGTGGTAGCCTCAAAATAGTACTTAACATAATTACAACAATTGACTTCTAACTAGACGATGGCTATCAATATATTACTAAAGAATATACTAATACTTACTCTAATATCAATAAAATACAATTAAATTACCTCTAAGATCTAATATCCTTCTAATTCATAGCAATAAATTTTTAAAAAATTAAAAATAGATTAAATCAAAAGTTACTTCAAATTATCAAAAATTGATATTCAAAGAGGACCAATTGTCAATTTGATTAAAATCAGATCTCAAAGCACAAAATCATGTATCTATAAAAATTCCAAGATTTTATTGTAAATTGATGAATAATATTTGAAAGAAGACTTTATAAAATTGTTTATAGCATTGATTTCAAGTAATTTGAATTTGTAATAACTTTGTAAGAGCTTTTCAAAATCAGGATTATTTTGGATGATTCTAGATTTTATAAAATAAAATAGGATTTATAATTTGAAAAATTTCATGAATCTTATATCAGATCTACAAATGAAATTTTATGGAGTTATAAATATAGTTTTGCTAAATATATTTTTTGAATTTGAGCTTAATAAAATGATTGGATTAGAGGTTATTGAAGTTCTAGTAGATTAGGATCTTAAAAATTAGATTTTTAGGTCTAATAAGATTATTTAAGTTTTGCAATAATTTTCCATTTGAATTGAGGTGATTTTTATTGGTACTAATAATTGACTTAAATCTAAGACTTATTTAAAATTTGAAATCAAGTTAATGGTTCAATTAAGAGTTATTTTTTTTAGAAGAACAACATTAAGGACAAAGATGAAGGTCGGTTGATACCTAAGTGGATTATAACATATTTCTTCCATTTTGTAAGTTTGATTTTTTTTAAAATTTATTATGCTTGTTATTAAATAAGAGATTAAGAGGTTTATAAATTTTTAAGAAAGATCAATGATTTAGTCAATAAATATTGAGGTTCTAAAACTATCCTATAATTGATTTGAATTGATTAGATTTTGCTTAGAATTTTTGTACGGATTGATTAAGATTTGATTTAAGATTTAAAATTTGATTAGAATTTGATTTAGGATATAGGATTTAATTAGAGTTGATTCAAGATGTAGGCTCTAATTAGGATTTGTTTAGGATTTGGGATTTCTTTAGGATTTGTTTAGGATTTGGGATTTGTTTAGGATTTCTTTAAGTTTTTTTTTAGATTTTTTTAAAGATTTTATTTTTTATTTTTTATTTTTTTCTTTTGGATTTATTTTATATTTCTTTAGTATTTCTTTAAAATTTCATAAGAATTTCTTTAAGATTCTTATAGATTTCTTTAGAGATTTTTTTTTTTTTTTTTTTTTTTTTTTTTTTTTTTTGTATAGATTTGTTTTAGATTTCTTTAGAATTTCTTTATTATTTTTTATGATTTTTTTTAGGAATTCTTTAGAATTTCTTGTATTTTTTTAATAATTTATATAAAAATTTAATTAGACTTAATTAATATTCAATTATACTTATTAAGCTTTAATTATAATTAATTTATGATTCTATTAGAATTATTAGGACTTATTACAAATTTCTTTTATCATCTACAACCAAGTGCCAAGTACATTTTTAAGCAAGATTTCACATAATATGATATATTTGGTAAACTTGACGTAAAGAGCTTGAGGTGGAAAATATTGGAGTTTTTTATTTTTATTTTTTATTTTGGTTTAATAGAGAATGAGAGCAAAAAATTTAAAACTATAAAAGAAACTTCAAGTAGACATTCTAGTAGAATTTCTATTAAAGGACAAGGTATGTATATGGATTCAACCATTGCAAGTATATTTCAAGATTTTGCATTATCTATATAACAATAGCAAAGCAATGATTGCAAAGAATCATTAGCAACTAAAGCATTATAAGCAGTGATTAATAAAGTTGATCAATTTGATAGAAGTGACATTTCAAAGATTCTAATATACTATGTGAAGAAAATGGAATTAAATTGGATTTTTGAGAAGAAGATGATTGAACTATTTGGACTTACCATAGTACTAGGGATTCAAAAATATGTTATATCAAATATAAAGCATTATAGAAGTTTATGGGAGATATTTTTACATGTACTAAAAGATGAATATTTCTTGGAATATATTGATTTTATTACTAAGGAATTATTTCTAGAATAGATTGAGCGGTGTTGTATTCTAACATAACTATATGATAAAAATATTATTCAAAAATAAAATTTTAATTAATATTTAATCATCTTGATTCAATAATAATTTAAAATATTTAAATATGGTTTCATATAAGCCTCTTAGTTTATTTTCTTATCTTAATAGTTAGTAGATTAAAGACTGGTTAATAATTTTACTTTCTAGGCTATAAAAATTCTTTTACTGCCTTAAAAAGGCTATAAATTAATAAAACTAAATTAAAAGAAGTAAATAATTAGAATGGTTGATACTATGATTGAATTAAAGATAGGATTGGACTAAAAACTTCCTAAGATAGATTGGATTGATATCTGAGGGTCAATCATTTGTGGAACAAGATTGAAAACAAAGGGTTTGAAATGACTTTGCAATTGTTGTTCAAAATTAAGATTTTTATTAGTGACTTAAAATTTATGCAATACAATTAGGGCTAGCACTTTCAATTAGTTCATGGAATTGGTGTCATATCTATATATCAAAATTTGATAATGCTTGGTTGATTAAATATGATAAGTTTGTATAAATTTTTTTATTAATTTAATGGTACAATTGAGAGATATTTGGATTGTAATACAAGAAGATATTAGAAGTTTTCAGTTTAGAATTAGATATGATTTCTATGATATCTAAAGATTTATTAATTGAATCAAGATAAAATTTGGCATAGTACTAGAAGACTTCAATATCAATCTATACATCAATTTTGAATTAAAGTTAATATTTGGAGAAGGAAAAATTGCTATCGAAACATCTGAAACAACTTTTAAGTTAGTGGCCTAGTAATATCAATGCGGTTTTTGGATTTTTTCTCACAATTTGTAAGTTGGATTGGACTAAATTTTTTTTAAGCATGTAGAACACTTATAATGGTATTTTTATATAAAATTTTGTATTAAGTAGATGGTCAAATTAGGTGTTATAGCTTACTAAAATTCACTAATTAGTATTAGGGCTTATAAGAAAAAATTGAAATTGCCTAATTATGAAAGTAATAAGGCAATTGGAATTTGTGTATATTTGAGATTACTAAGAAAAGTGTTTTTGAATATTTTATATTAGCTTTAAGCACTTTTGAATTAAATTTCAAATTATTTTGTATTTAAATGGTTGAAACCTATTAAGCTTCATGGATATTTTTAAAATACAACTTTACCTTCTATAGCCAGGTTCCCTTACATTCTTGAATAAGAATTCACGTAATATAATATAAGTGGCAAACTTGATGAGAAGGCTTGATGTGGAAGGTATTGAAGTTGCTTATTATTTATTTTTATTTATGTAGTAGATAACAAGAATAAGAATTTTGAAGGAGCTATAGGAGGAGCTTTAAGTGGATCTTCTAGTGGAGTTTCTTCTAAAGGACAAGATATATACATAGATCCACCATTAGAAGTATGTTTCAAGTTTTTGCATTATCTTTGCAGCAACAACAAAGCATTGATTACAAGGAAGCTTTGGCAACCAAATCATTATAAGCAATAGTCAATAAAGTTAATCAATTTGATAGAAGGAATATTTCAAAGTACTTAGGATGTTATATATAAGAAATGGAATTAAATCAAGTTTTTGAGAAGAAGAGGATTGAACTATTTGGACTTATCACAATACCAAAGATGAAAGAATATGTTACATTAATTATGAGGTATTATAAGAATTTATAGGAGATATTTTTATAGAAATTAAAAGACATATTTCTTAAAAGATATTAATTTTTTTACCTAAAAAATATTTTTGAAATAGATTGAGCAGCTTAACAAGACTTTACAAGCGACAAAGCTATTGAGGGAATTCAAAAGATAATATTCTCAATTATTGAAAGTGAAGAACTTAAAATTAGAGCCAAACAAGATTAATTTTTTTCTTTGAGAAACTCATTAAGAATTACAAGAGAAGTTGAAAATTCTTCTTGAAGATAAAAAAGAAGATGAAGGATTGGCAAAAAAATAAAAAGAAGTTGAAGATGTTGTGAAATTACTTGTAAAGAGAAAAAGAAGAAAGATTAGGGTTGAAATTCAAGGAGTTAGATAAGTATCCAAAATTCAAGTATCTACTTCACAATCAATAGTATTTATTGTCCAACCTCTAAAGAATATATCAAAGAAAGAAGACATGGAACTTGAAGAGATTATACATAGAATGCAAGATCTTCAAATCAAATTTGTAAGGCTTGAAGAAAAGACTTTTATAATAATTTCAAAGGCTATTTCTAAGCAAAGGTATGTGCAAAACGATACTTAGTATAATGATGATTCTCATCCTTAAAAAAGTTGTGGTAAATTCAATGAAATGGTGCAATAAGGTATTATTTTCTAGAAAGATGGAAAGGTAGCATAGAAGGATACTTTTAATCTTCTTCAAACCAACTTTGATAAAGGAGACATAAAAGCTTTAATTAAGTATTATTTAATTATACATAGAGTTGTAGTAATGGAAGTTGCAAGTTATGGTATAAAGGTGGATAATAATGAAAAATAAGAATTTTTTAGAAATATTGTACCAAATCAACTTTGGTCTTCTATTATTTCTACAATACAAAAAAAAAAAAAAAAATGCCACAAGAAGCGTTGTTGAGGATTGCTACTATAATTCATAGAGCTATAAGTTGGAAGGATCCTCTAGAAGCTTTGTCAATGCATGTCTATATTACTAAAAACCAACATGATGTTATAATAGAAGAGAAAAAGAGACAAGATTTTGAGGATACAAGAGAAGAAAGTATTTCCAAGAAACAAATTCAAAGAAACAAGGCTTGTCAGATAGCTTCACAAGAATTAGTAATAGAAGATGCTTTAACAATATTAAAAAAAAATCAAAAGATATAGAAAATAAAGATAAGTCTTCAATATATAAAATATTCTCTGATATTGAAGAAACAATATATTTAAAGGAGGTACTTGAAGAACATGTACTCAATATTAAGGTTGAGTTTATATTGAAGGAAATTTTAATAATTACCAAGAAAGAATTCTATGATATAATTATTGAGGATATTAAATAAAATAAGCAACTAATATAAGAAGCTAGATTGAATCATGATATTGATGCATATATATGTGAGGATAAAAAAGATGAATTTGATAATTTTTGCAAATAATTAATAAGTGAGGGAAGGAGTTATAATCAAAGAGTATATTTTGATGATCAAAGTAATAAAGATAAAGAGATTTTAAGTCATTATACTTGTTAGCATTGACCTAAAGCAACTATAGAGGCATTGGTGAAGGTTGGAAATATGAATGAGGTAGTTGTTGCTTTGATTAATCATAGTTTGAAAATAAATCTTATATCCAAGAATCTTTATATGAAGCAAAGGTGACCAATTAATATGACATATAGATGGATAATATAGGTAGCTAATAATACATGAAGTGATTTATATGGTGCTTGCCTAAATGTAAAAATTTGAATTGATGATGTTAGAGTGGAACAATTTTTTTTTGTTTAAGATGCAACATCTTATCTTCTTATTTTGAGGCAACTATATATTATTGCAACTTAGATAGAAGCAAAGATATTCAATGATGGTTCAACTTAAGCATAAATTTATAATAAAGATAAGAGAAGAGTAATATAGTCTCTAACTATGCCTCCAAATCATGACAAATTGAGAGAAATTCCATTATTAAGAGTTATTGAAGAATTCAAGGATTTCTAGAGAATACCATTATAAAGTAAGATTATAGAGGTATAGAAGTAAGGTTACTCTTCCAAGATGTAAGTACCTTTAATTCAAGATTTATTGATATTTTTTAAAATAGAAATATTATATATAAAAAGATTAAATATTTAAAAAATAAAAAATAAAATAAAAATTGTGTGCTATTAAAATAGAATTGTATGGATTAGGAATATTAGAAGATAATGAAAAGATTACTGATATTTATGAAAAAAATAGATTAAAAGATCTCTTAAAAATGATTGCACCTATTGAATTAAGTAATGATGATAAAATTATACAAATTCATTTGAAATATATTCATAATATAATTGAATATTTTTAAGCATCAAAGATCATTGTTGAAACAAAATATAAGATAGTTGATAAAAAAATGAAATCCAATTCTGTACTTTTGTTAGAAGATTCTAAAGAATAGATGGAAGAAGCATTGTTGTAGTAGAGAGAATTCGCCTTAATAAAGTGTTGGACTTCTAGCTGTCAATAAATACTCAATCAAGCCTCTAGATAAAGAAAATACCAAGTCTATATATAAAATTGCTCCTATAGGGACAATTATATCAACACATAAGCCTTAAGTACTAAAGATCATAAAAAATGTAATAAAAATATCATAAAAAAATTTTATATCTTTAAGATAAATTCTTTCCAAATTTCAATAGCTCATATCTTACAATTAGACCATCCAAAAAAATCCAAATTTACATAAAGTATTGATGTATTTTTAACAAATATTACAACAAATTTCAATTGTAAATTCATTATGGATCTTGAAATATCGCCAAAACTCTAATAGTAGCTTCAAATCCTTGCTTACATACATCCATGTGCAAATTTCTTCATATCTCATAAATTAAATACTAAAATACCATAAAATTTTAATATATAGCTTTTTAATTCAATAATATATATTTCTAGAAATTTTCAAATAAAAATTCATTCAAAAACTCAAGATATGGCTCCAACCATTACTATCAACAAAATGACTCACTTATTGCCTCTAAATTACATTTGCTTTTTTCAATGCTCAATAACTTCTTCATACAAACTCTAAATACAAAAATTTGTTTATAAAAGATGTAGATCTTAAAATCACTCTTATGATTGTATCTTTCGATTTCCAAAATCTATCATAAAACTCATTGTATATTAAAAATAACAAAAGTATATCTTAAAAAGATACCTTAACTTCAAACGGCTATAATTTCATCATCTTAACTCCAAATCCTCTAAAATTTGCTCACAAATTGTAGTCCAAATTCTAAATCTTATAATTCTTGCTTTTGATTCTTGAATGTTTCTTTTGAACTTGTTGAAACTCTTATTATGGTCACATATAGCCTATTGAATGTCTTTTGGTCATGGCCTTCAACCAATAGGGATAAAGATCTTAACCTTTTGCCTTCATCCGACCATGCTTTGATTTCATACCTCCCCATAAGCCTCCTATTAGTTTAGATTTTCATCCTTAGACTTCCACCTTCTCTTAAAGCTCTATACTAAATATCTAAATCTTATATAATCTAAATATTATAATAAAAATAAATAAAATTCAAAATAAAGTTTCTTATATCTACTCTCTTTATATTAATTTATTAACCATTCTAATATACATCAAAATTTATGAATATAAATTATATTTTAACTAATTTTTACATACTATAAGCATTTATAATATGAAAATATTAAGAGAAAAGAGCTTAAGAGATCTAAGGAATATTGGGCATAAGTTTACTAAAGAGATTTTTGAAGAATTGAAGATTAGTTTTGATGATTACTTATTGCTAGAAGAAATTGTATACTTCAAAGAGATGTTGGCAAAAGAAGGTAAATCATTTGTTTTTGAATCTCATGAAATTGGGTGTATAAATCCATATATTGTAATGCCTATGGTTATTTTTACTATATTAAATATACTTTAGAATTTGAGGCCAATTCTACTACCAAGTATATACTTATTAAGCTTAGAATTATTGAAAGAAAAATTTAAGATAAAGATTTTGAAAACTTTTTCTATACCATATTCTAATAGATAATTTATAGTACTTAAGGAAAATGAATCATTATGATTTATTTAAGATATATAGCCAATAAATGCAATGACCATCAGAAATATAGGAATTGGATCAATAGTAGATAAGTTTGTGGAATCATTTGCAAGAAGAGCAATCTATTCAATTGGTGATTTGTATTCAAACTATGACCAATATCAACTTGTAAAAGAAATTAAAGATATGACAACAATGAAAATACCACTTAGATTGGTTCAAATATATATTCTTCTTCAAGGTATTACTATTTGAGATGTGTAAATGATGAACATGATAAAGAAAGTGTTGAGAGATTTTATTCCTAAAAAGATTATATTTTTTTTGGATGATGTTCCTATTAAAGAATGGAAAAAAAGAAATAAAGACAAGACTTTAAATAAGAGAGGATATTGCAAGTATATTATTGATTATATATAAGATTATAGAAAAATATTGATTTAACTTGAGGAGATTCATCTTATATTATTGGATATAAAATATATATTTAAAGTATAAGAAATTATAATTTTTGGATGTTTATATGGTTTTTATAAAAGAAAATTAAATCCAACAAAAGTTGATGCAATTGAGAAAATTGAAGAGGATTGCAGTTCTTTAATAGAGGTGCATGGATTTTTGGATACATATATCTTTTATCATATTTGAATTCTTCACTATGCTTACATTGCAGATCTATTATATGAATTATTGCATAAGGATTATTGGGTAAGGATTTAAATGGAAAAAAAAACATATTAAAATAATACAAAGATTAAAGAAATTATTAATATCACCTCTAGTATTAAAAAAAATTAATTATAAATACAATAGACCACTGATTTTTATAATAGATACTAATTCAATTACCATTGAATGGGTTGTATGTTAAGATGATGTGAATGGACACAAATTTCTAGTCCAATTTGGAGCTAAGGTTTTAAATACTCACAAACATGCATAATTACAAGTGAGAAGAGAATTATGGAGGATTATTTTAGCTATGAAAGTTGAAAAGGATTATTTGATAGGAACAGTGGTAGTGATTTAAACAAATTATTTGCCTTTACTTAGAATGATTACTAATTATACAACACTGAATATTATAATGTTGAAATACATTGTTTATATCAAATCAATAAATCCAAAGTTTTGGCATATTGAAGAGAAAGACAATCCGGTAGTAGATATGTTATTTTGAGCAAAATATGATAAAGAAGATAAAATGATTGAGATTATTCATAATGTAGGTACAAAATTTTATTTAGTTTTATAATTGAATAAAAAAAAATTATTTGATGAAAAAAATTATGAAAGAGAATTATTACATATTTGATATTATTTAAGCACATTAATTAGGCACTTAAAAAATTTAAATAGAGTAAAAAAAAGCATATAAGTTTAATATTATAAGGAGTATTTCTTTGTGAAAGGCCAAAATCAAAAATTTGAATTCTACAACATATAGTAGGTATCAAGAAATATCAATAAAATCTACTTAAGAAATTTCATTATAGTCCATGGGTGGGGCATAGAGGAATTTGGACTACTTTTTCTAAATTAAAGAATTGATATTGGTAGAAGAATATGTATTGAGATGTATCTTTGTTTGTCGAATCTTATATAATTTATCAAATGTATTTAAATATAGAACATTGAGTTGGTTTACATCCAATATATTCTTTGGCTATTTATTTTAAATAGATTGTGGATTTAATTATTATATCAATAGAACTATGGAAAATGAGATATTTAATTTTGGTTTATGAAAATTTATCAAATTAAGTGGAAGACAAGGCACTAAGAACAAAGTCTACAAAAAAAATTTATAGGTTTTTGCTTGAAGATATTATTTGTTGCTATAGATGTGTAAAAAAGATTATTACAGATTATAGAGAATTAGATGTCCATGAAGCTCATGAATTCTTTAAGAGATGCAAAATTAAATTATCATTGACTACTACTTATAATCCAAAAAAGAATGCAAAGAGTGAATATGAACATCCACCAATTATAAAAGCCTTGGTTAAAGCTTGCAATGGAAGAGTGAAGGAATGGTCTCAACATCTATCTTTTATATTATGGATTTATCAAATAACACATAGTTTAGTAATAGAATATATGCTAGTGGAATTTATTATAAGTCAAAAATCTATTATGTTGATTGAAGAACATGTACCAACTTAGAGTGTATTACCTTTGGAAGATAGATTGATGAGGGAAGAATTGTTGGCTATTAAAATTTGACAACTTGAACAAAGATTAGAAGATGTGGAATTAGCATTGAGAAGATTACAAAAAGCTAGGCTGGAAAACAAGGCTTGGTTAGATAAACAACATCAATTACTTGTTTATAACAACAATCTGAATAACCAGTATAATACTTTGTGTTAGTTTTCAAAAATGTGATTTGAATCATATATAGTGTTAATAGTCCATGATAATGCCACATATTCATTAAAAGAATTGGATGGTATAAGATTGAAGATACCTATTGCTGAGAAACAAGTGAAGATTTTCAAAAGACAAGATAGAAAAATCAATGTGAAAGATCAAATTAAAGATTGTAAAGATAAATTCCATCCTTCAATCCAAATTATAAGATGGCTTCCATTAAGAGTTAATTATAATTAGTGGTATGAAGTGGAAGTAGTAAGAATAAGAACAAAAGAAGCACAATACAAAAACAAGTGAAACAAGTGCAATCAAGCAATTATATACTACAAAATTAGTCACAATCTATTCACTATATTTTTATTTAGTAAAAAATAAAAAAATATAGATAAAAATAAATTTTTAGAAAGATAAATATTTTATCTTCCAATGGTATAAGAAACATATAAATTAAAATTATTATAAATAATTTATGAAAGATTAAAGATATAAGATAAATAATATGAAAAAATTAAGTGAATAATTTTTACCTCAGAAATAACTTGCTTAAGAGATCAAGAGTTTGAACCTCACCAAGGCTGACAAGTAATACATACGGATTTTTAAGAAGGGCCATAAGGCCTTAGTCTTATCTTCTTAACTACTTTCAAGGTGCTACAATCCATATTAAAGTTATGCACCTCCCTACTTACAAGGACTATACTAACTGCTCGTCCTACTATTTTCTACTAATAAAATCAATATTTTTTCATTTTTAACTTCACCATGGTATTTAAAAGCACCTAATTAGCCGAAAAATTCTAAAATGGCCTTCAAATCTTGCTCCATATCTTCATAATAGCTCCCAAAGTGGTAAAACTTATTTTTACTAAAGTCTTAGAAATTGATCTAAAAATTTCTAAAATTTTTTAAATAAAATTTAAATAAATTAAATAAATTCTTAATTTTTTTTATAATATTTATAAAAATTTAGAAATATATTTTCTTAACTCGATAATTTTTTATAGTAATGAAATCAATTTAAATTTAATAATTCCTACTTTCTATATAACTAGCTAAAAAGACATGAGGTTCTTTTCCATACTTCTTCTAACTACTAACTAACATTTATAGTTTTTTTTTATAAGTGATACATATAGATATAAGGCCAATGTAAATATTTATCTCAATAAATAATCCTTGATACTCAATAATAAGTAAAAATACTAACCAACTAAGATAATTACTTTTAAGACTTACTAAGATTTCATTTTTATAACTAATATTTTAATTTTCTATTTTTCTATAGATTTCTACACTCTTCACTATATATTATGGTTTTAAGTACTCTAAATACACCTTTTAATCCTAAAACAACTAATGAGTCAATTTAATGAGTCACAAAGATATTAATATTTTTCAAGAAGATAATTATATTGAAATGGACGGTGAAAAAATTAATGAAAGAATTAATGCAAAAATTGAAGAGATGATGTGAGGCCAATTATGACACATGATTCATTTGGCAAAAACCAAAAAATGTGCAAGTTGAGAAGAAATAGATGTCGTATTATAACACAACTTTATAGTAAAAATATAATAAAAAATAAATTTCTAATTAATATTTAATCATCTTGATTTAATAATAATTTAAATTATTTAAAAATTTTATTTATAAAAAGCCTCTTAATTTTTTTTCTTTTCTTAATAGCTAATAGATTAAAGGTTAATTAATAATTTTACCTTCTAAGTTGTAGAAATTCTTTTATTACATTAAAAAGGCTATAAATTAATAAAACTAAATTAGAAGTGGTAAATAATTAGCATGGTTGATACTAAAATTAAATTGAAGGTAAAGTTGGACTAAAAAATTCCTAGAATAGGTTAGATTGATATTTAGGAGTCAACCATTTGTAAGATAAGATGTCAACAACATGAACTAGAAGAAGATGCATAAATCTGAAAAATCTGTATAAAAAAAAAGTGACAAAATAGCAATAAAGTAGTATGTATATTAAAAAGAAACTGGAATGGCTATTGCCAAAAGACAAGTAAACTACAAACTCTTAAATCTAGAATAGAAGTAAGAAAGGAGTTGACAAGAGTGAAGAAGACTTCAGTCTTGCCTCTATATATACTATCTAACTAAGAGCTACGTGACAATATTCTAGAGGACCTCTAATATATGTTGACTTAGCTTATAAGGCAAGTTTTTTATATGTGTGCTACATAGTTAGCTTGTTCTTCAAGCTACCAATACATGTGGCACATGGCCAACTTGTAGACAATGTTTTTAATCTAAAAAGTGAGTTATAGCACCTATAAAGTCAAAGCAACATTTATGAAGCTTCTATAGAAGATATTATGGAATTAATCTATTTTTATCTACTTTTATTTAATCATATAGGTAATTATTGATTTACATGTATTTACTTGTGACATTACTTCTTTTTCTAGGTAGAAGTTTTACAAGGAGTGGTTATTATATATTGAAAAAAACCAAGATGCTACAAATTATATTTGTCACATACTCTAATCTTTGTTCTCTTGGAAGATGGATAACAAGGCCTCTCAATCATTGATAGTGTCCCATACCACTACAGGAAGATCACCCAATTATTTGATTATTGTTGAAGCCTTCATAACTTCTTTCAAATAAAATATTTGGAACACTGTCAAGAATAGTTCCTACTTCTATTAAAATCACCAAACATCGATGTGAGTGGTTTTTTCTTCTTTTAATTTAATTCAATTTGATTCAATTATGACTTAGATTAAAATTCAATATTAACCTAGGTAAGCATTTAAACCATAAATATTTAATAAATAAAATAAATAAATAAATGGTATAATAATCATAATTAATTCAATCAAATAAAATAAGTCAAGTATATAATTTTTTTATGAATTCT